>NW_010544769.1:0-2794 GCF_000687285.1 Phaethon lepturus
CCTTTGCCCCTTCTCCTTGGGTGCTGCTGGGGGGTCTCTCAGTGAGGGAAATGCCTCTCGCTTTGCTTTTTCAGATGCTCCAGCCCCAAAATGCGCCCAGAGTGCTGGCTTACAGCTTGTCTGGGGTGCTGCATCCACAGTCCAAGGCGTCTGTCCCCTGGTCCTGCGACCGTGGTCTGCGGTGTCTGTCCCTTGGTCCTCAGCTGTGGCCCAAGGTGTCTGACCCCCTTTGCTGTTGCACACATGAAGCTTTCAGCGGGCTGCCAGCTGATTTGCGCAACGGCTCTTCCGCTGGTTTGGGTGGGCGGCTGAGGAAAGGCGTCGGGAGACGCGTACAGCACCGTCACCCAGCCCTTCGCCACCTCCTGTCGTGTCTCTCGGGCTACGGCCCGCCGTGGGGCAGAGGGTGGTGCTGGCTTTGGGAGGAGGGAGAAGCCCAAGGGAGGGGTGGGGGATGCAGCTCTCACCCTGGCCCCCCATCCCACCCAGAGCAACACCGCTGTCCTTCAGAGCCTCGGGGTGATTTATCCCATGGCGAAGCATTTGCACCCATGTCGGTCAGGCTGCCGGCTCCCTCCCCGCATCCAACATCCTGAACAGCAAACAGAGAAAAGATAAAATCACATATAAAAGGAAATTGCTCATTAGCCAGTGGCTGATTGCACAGAACCATCTCTGCTTCAAACCATCCCATTTTCTGTAGCATTTGCCAGATGAGAGGACGCGTACCTCCTCTTATCAACTAGCCACATATGGCCTCAGCTGAAGGGAGGTTTCGGTAATTGGCCTATTCATCATTCATTGTTTATCTTAAGTTCACATTGCCGTAGGGAACTCCATAGACATCCTTGATTTAAGTTAAAAAACTTAATCATTATGATAAAACTGCTCAGGGAGTTGGACTTCATGTTGGAGACGCACGTGGCCATGTGGCACTCTGGCAGCCTGTAGCCACAGCAGATTATTCAAAGCTGACAAAGCTTTTGGAGAGAATAGAAAAAGATAAATTCGTGGTGGCCGTTCTGATGGAGCCGCTCAGAAAGTTATTACCCAAGACACACGCTTCTCCTTGCTCACAGCCCATGAAAAATCCCGCTCCTCCAAGCTCGGGGGGACGTCCACCTCATTTCTGCTGTAGTGACTCCCTCGTCAACAGAAGTTATTAACAGAGCCAGAGAATTTTATCCAAATGCTGGTTTCATCTTGATAAATACCAATTTCGTGTCTCTGTTCTACTAGATGACTACACAGTTTTATTTCAAATACTTAACTTCTTCAGAAATGCCTCCCCGTGCACGAGGCTGAGCTCATCTATAGAATATGTGCTGAGCAGTTTTTATTTTTACCAGGCTTCGAATATCTGTAATGCAAAGACCAAACCCATAATCCCGCACTATCGTAAGTCACTTCTCCCAGTAAAGAGCTACTTTCCTACTGGGAGTGCTAAAATGTAATTGAAAGCTACGTGTGTATTGGTGTCACACCAAAAAGCATTTTATTAAAAATAGTTTAAGGGTTGTTAAGATCTGCAGGAATATTGTAAAGCTCCTCTTGGATGCGAGAAAGGAATCCAAGAGGGTAACTCGGGGAGCGAGGGGTGCTCGCCTCCCTCCGCCCTGCAGTAAGCACCCCCCCAGCGCCCAGCGCCGCCGCACGGGCGCTGCTATCGGGTTCCACGTCCGTGGCAGCAGACGGATGCGCGGGGTGATGCAGGCGCTCCGCTGGCAGCTGTTAATTGCAGCCTGCTTAGTTAGAAGCGGGTAATTTTGTGCTGACCGTGGCTGAGGTGCGGTGGGAAGGAGGCGGACGAGGCCAGCCCGGTTTCCCGAGGAAGCGCAGCGGTCGTGCTGAGGTGTGTGTCTGCCGCAGGAGGGACGGGTGCTCTGCGTTCCTCCAGCAGCAGCGATAAGCCCCTGGGCATGTGGGGAGGCACCAGGTTCCCCTCTGAGGGACTGCAGGGCCCAAATTCCGCCATGGCCATGAACTTGATAGTGGGAAAGCCACGGGGAGAAGACAATTTTTGGTAGAAATTGCTGCATTGTGCTGGGATTGTGTGAAGAGAATAACCAGTTGATTATCACTGCTTAGTAAACCTGAAATATTTAATATTAACATATTAAACATTTCCTGGTGAATCACATAGTATCACATAGGCTCTTGGGTTGTTTTACTTTGTCACCTGATACACGTATTAAGGTTGTTTACTTAATAAAGCAAGTAAAGACAGAGTTGAGATTACTCCTGAATGCAACCATTCGAGAAGGAATCCATTAAACTGAAGAGTTTCAACACAGTTAATTTTTCTGTGATTATCATTAAATCTCCCACTGATGGCCTTTAAAAAAAAGGCTGTGATTCTGCGAGCATCATTTTCCCTCGTCCTCTGAGACCACGCTCAGCGTCCCAGCGACGGGAGGATGAACGCCCTGGTCCCTCGGGTGCGCCGAGGTTTCTGCGGGGATCCTGAGGCTCAGGAGACGGGTCCTTTCTCGGAGATGTCTCCGTGCAGCTATAGCTGCTTCCCCTGCGCCGCGAGCTCAGCCACTGCCTCTTCCTCAGCGCTCATACGTACAGTCAAGCTGCGCACAGCTACGGGGCCCTTTTGGAAAAAAAAAAGCCGCTATTTGAAAAATCAATAAAGTAAATAAAATGAAACAAAGTCAGCATGATTGCCCGTCTCTGCCCCAAATAGAAGCAGCGGAAGGCTCTGCAAGTCTGCGCGTTCTGGGGTTCATCAGCTGGTGCTGCGGCGGGCTGGCTCCCCTGCGGGTCCCCATCGGCAGCCGGGGGGTCA
>NW_010544770.1:0-313 GCF_000687285.1 Phaethon lepturus
GGTCCCACGCGGGGCGGACAGGGAGGTGTGTCATGACGTCCCAGCAGAAACGTGTGGTGGGTGCTGGGCTGCGCCAGGGCCATGTTTTGGGGTGGCTGATCTGGGGGTGCCAGTGCTGCCCTTGGGTGCAAGTGCTCTCGGGGGGCTGACTGCTGCTCAGCCTGCTCCTCTTCCTCCTCCACAGCCCACCTCTTCCCGGTGAAGGCCACGCAGTCTGTGAATGTCGCTGAGCCAGCCACCTTCTCTGCCAGGGTCCTCAAGAGGAAGGAGACAGACGTCATGTGGAAAAGAAATGGCAAGTGGCCCCAAGAGG
>NW_010544770.1:698-1074 GCF_000687285.1 Phaethon lepturus
CCCCCCGGGACGCGGGGACGGGCAGCTGTACCCAGCCCCCCAGCCTGGTGCCAGCCTGCGCCCCCTCCGCTCTGTCCGCAGCCTGCCCTGCGAAGAAATGGGGCCCATCCTGTGAGAAGGACTGCCCCAACTGCCTGAACGGCGGTGTCTGCCACGACCACGTCGGCGAATGCATCTGCCCTCCGGGGTTCATGGGCACCCGCTGCGAGCGAGGTAGGTGCCAGGCTGCCTGGCAGCAGGAGCTGTGCCCGGGGCGTGCAAGGAGGCCCCACTGCGTCCCCAGACCTGGGTACCACAGCCAGAATCTCTGTCTGTATCTCCAGCGCCTCCCTGCCCATGGTGCCCCTTGTTTATGGAGCAGGGTGGGACCATCCGC
>NW_010544770.1:1798-2005 GCF_000687285.1 Phaethon lepturus
CTGCCTGCCGGACCCCTGCGCCGGCTCCTGCGCCTCGGGCGGGACCGGCTCCCGCTGCAGCCAAGGTATGGGGACATGGACATCCGCATCGCCCATCCAACCTGGGCTTCCTCCAGGACACATGCAAACCTCTCCCAGCCTGGGAGTCAGAGTGGGCTGAGCAGTGCTGCTGCCTGCGCCAGCTGCCCGCCGTCTTTGCGTCCACGG
>NW_010544770.1:2297-10811 GCF_000687285.1 Phaethon lepturus
AGCCCGTCTTGCCTGCAGAAATAGCCCCAACCCTGTGGAAACAGGGTACTGCAAGGGGAGCATCTAGTCCCCCCCCTGGGGTTAGCTGTGCTGAGAGAGTGGCCAAGCCCGGCATGTGGGGTGGGGATCGGGGCTGGACTGCAGTGCCCAGCACTGGCTTCTTGGCACCGGGGTCTGGCTGCAGCCAGGACTGGGGAAAGGGGCCAGCCTCTCTCATGCTTGGTGGGGAGCGGGGCCAGTCCTAACGCTGATCTCTCTGTGCCAGACCGATTCCCCCAGATCATCCAACTGGCCTCAGAGCTGGAGTTCAACCTGGGCTCGGAGCCCATCGTCAGCTGTGTGGCCACTGGCAACCCACTGCCCACCAGCGACAGCGTGGAGCTGCGCAAGGCTGACGGCACTGTGCTCAAGGTACCCGGTCCCCATGACCCCGTGCCCTCGCCCCACTGCCATCTCCACACATTGGCCCCCACCTGCATTGCTGGCTCCCCAAAAAAGCACCCATCTCCCCACCAGTCTGCTGGGCAGCTCCAGGCTGGTGTGGGGAGCCAGGGGGCTGAGCCGAGGGGCTGATGGCACCTTGTGTGCCCACAGCTCATCAAAGCCATCATCGAGCCAGGGCAGATCACCTGCGAGTTTCAGGTGCGGCGCTTGACAAAGGAAGACACAGGGCTCTGGGAGTGCCGGGTCTCCACAACTGGGGGCCAGGACAGCCGGAAAGTCAAGGTCAACATCCGAGGTGAGAGAAGGGCAGCAGCACGAGTGGGATGAGCCGGGGTTGCTGGAGGAAGCTGATGGCACGGTGTGGCAATGCCAAACTCCCCCTCTCCCCGCACTGGACTGGTTGCCACTCACCATGTGCCATAGTGCCAGCAGACGGGTTTGGGTTGTAATGAAAGACTTCCCTGACAAAGC
Organism: Phaethon lepturus; assembly: GCF_000687285.1. NCBI lineage: Eukaryota > Metazoa > Chordata > Aves > Phaethontiformes > Phaethontidae > Phaethon > Phaethon lepturus. The sequence goes on from NW_010544770.1 coordinate 3,213, forward strand.
TGGAAGGAACCAAGCAGTGGCAGATGTACCCATGCTCTGCTCCTCGTTGCTCCCAGTCCCACTGATGTCATTCCCTCCTTCATCCCCAGTGCCACCAGCACCCCTGAGCCCCCCCCGGCTGCTGGCCAAGCAGAGCCGCCAGCTTGTGGTGTCACCCGTGGACTGCTTTTCTGGTGATGGACCCATCATCTCCATCAAGCTGCTCTACAAGCCCAAGGACGACACCTCGGCTTGGTCATCCATTGTGGGTATGTCTGCCAGGGACTGGGGAGAAGAGGTAGGACCTGGGCTGGAGGGGACAGCTGCCCCAGCCAGTGAGGGTCTGAGGCAGGCAGAGGTCTCCATCCCAGGCCCCCTGTGGTGATGCTGGGGAGGATGCTGGTGGCAGGGCAGACTGTGGGTCATGAGCATGTCTCTGACATGTCCTCTTGGCCAACAGTTGACAACAGTGAGAACATCACCCTCATGAACCTCCGGCCAGTGACTGCCTACATTGTCAAGGTGCAGCTGAGCCGGCCAGGGGACGGCGGGGAAGGCAGCAAGGGGCCTGAGGCCGTCATGGTAACCGAATGCCTTGGTGAGCACTCATCTACCTCACCCTGACCCTACCCCTAACCCTGCACAATGTAGGGTCTACAAAGCCCTGAGGCTGACGTGCTGTGAGGTTTTGCTTCGTTTCTGTCCACAGAGCCCACAGTCAAGCCTGTGATTGAAGGCTGGTCCATAGAGGAGAAAAACACGCTTCATGTCAACTGGAAATTGCCAAGTAACCACGAGCCAGCACATGGCTTCATCGTTCACCTCTTCGACTCAGCGAGACGGCTGATCTGTGAGAAAAACATCACATCCATCTCCGTGCTCTCTGCCCGAATTGGGGACCTGGAGTTCAACAAGGAGTATGGGCTGGAAGTGCTGGTCTACCACTGCGCCAGCCTGGGGCCTGCGTCCGACCTCTACAAGGTCATGATCAACAGCAAAGGTGAGTCCAGCAGCACACAGGGAATTATTACAGGGAATTACAATGATAAATCAGTTGTAAATGTAACAGTGACCATCCCCATGTCCGGCTGCTTCTGTATCCCATCTCTGATAGTGCATGAACAACTGCTTGGGGGAAAATGGGTCCCCTCCTTTCCCCACTAGATCCTGTAGCCTCCAGGATCAAGCAGCTGAGAAACATCCTAAGCTGAACATGTCACTCAGGCCATCACAAGTGGCGCTCACAAACAGATCTGTCCTACACACCCTTGCCCAAGCCCTGATGGGCCTGTCTATACTTGTGACCTTTACAACATCCTGTAGCAACATGTTCCTCGATATAATTATACATTGCATGAAAAATTTATTTCCCTTTGGTTCACTTTAACCTCGCTGCCTGGTAGTTTTGCTGGACAGTCACTAGGGCTTGGGGAGATCTGCAGCCCCTCCTGGGGTCATGCACACACATGCAGACACCCACATGGGTGGGAGACCATGGGGAGGTGCAGCATCAGCCTGACCAGTGTTTCTGGCAACCAAGGGGGAAGGAGTGCACAAGGCTTTCAGTGAGGCTCAGTGCTGGCTACTGCGTATTGGGAGGGCTGGTGGGCATCAGGCTCGGAGGATGTGAGGGTTTCTCCGTTTGCTGCTTGTAAAAGCTTTGTGTGATTTGGGGATTTGGGTTTAGGGGTGTGGGCACAATGGAGAAGGCTCAGAGGAGGTTGTGGGAATGATAAGATACTCAAAACTTGCTGTGTGTGAGGGAGGGCTGAAGAAAGAAAATATCAATACAGAGACGTCTACCTTGATGGTCCCTGAGGCTGGGAGCATTTGTGGGTGCAGTCCTGCCCCATTGTTGTACCCAGAGAGCCACTCCTGGCCCCACTCCTGGTCCAGGGTCCTCCTCCTGCCTCCATCTAAGCACAGGCCGGGGGCCTCTGGAAGTTCCTCAAACCTGGCCTAGCTTTGGTTGCCATTGCCATCCGTGAGGTCTGGTCCTCAAGCGAGCGCTCAGCCCCTGCAGTGCCAGGAGCCCTGTCCTGGGGCTGACACTCTCCTCTCCTTGTCCCAGGGCCCTCCTCCCCACGGTCGCTCTCGGCAGAGTCTATGTCTGACACGGCCATCAGGCTCTCCTGGCAGGTCCCCGAGTACCCCAATGGGGGCATCACCAAGTACATCGTGGAACTGCAGCAGGTGGGGGGCACCAGCGAACCCCAGTGGATTGACACCGACAGCGGCGCAGAGACCACCAAGATCGTTGGGGGCCTCAACGCTAGCACCAGCTACCAGTTTCGCGTTCGGGCCAACTCCCATGTCCCAGGGGAGTGGAGCCAGCCTGTGAAAGCCAAAACCCTGGGGGACGGTGAGTGGGGTGTCCCAGCAGGCAGGAGGCTCATGGGCCTGTTGGAACTTGGGCTCAGCATCTGGGTCAGCAAAGAGTGACCAGAACAGCTCTAAATCAGCAGCCCAAACCCAAAACACTCGTGGGTGTCTTCAGACACCCTGCTCCTCCTAGTCCTGATGGGGCAGGGGTGGCATGGTGACAGCATGGCACCTGCAGAGTGGCTCTGCCTTGACCAGAGGGTGTTGTGACGTCTGAGGAGCTAGAGGAGCAGGGCAGAGCCAGCACAGGAGGAGTTGGTGGCTGGACCAGAGCTGGTTGGAGGTCCAGAAACCGGTGGGTTCAGTGACAGGGCCCAGGCAGTGACACCCTCACCCCTGTCCCTCCATGGTCCCAGGAACCTGGGATGCAGTTGTAGTGTCTTCATGGGATTGCGGGGTGCCAAGAAAGGGCTGTCATCTTGGTGTTTGGCCACCTGTGCAGCCTGGGCAGGGCTCAGCCACAGACCATGACCCTCCAACCCTCCTTTCGGCAGGAGCGCTGAGCGTGCCACCCAGCCTGGGCAGCCAGAGCACCAAGCAGGCGGGAATAGACCAGCAACTGCTCTTGGCCATTGTCGGCTCCGTGTCCGTCACCTGCCTCACCATCCTCTTTGCCCTCCTGGCACTTTTCCTCATCAAGAAGAATTTTTTCCACCGGCGCCGCACCTTTACATACCAGTCTGGCTCGGTGAGTGCCCCCTGCCCTGCCAGGACCGTGTCCCCAGCTCCCCACGTCCCAGCCCGATCCAGGTCACGCTCCATAGCCTCCAGTCCGGATGCAGCCAGACCTCACTTCCACACGGAGAGGGTGCGGAGCCCGCCCTTGCCCACAACGCCTGCCCTGCCGGGACTGCCGCGCGGGCAGAGGGGTGCCCGGTGCCTCTAACCTCACCCGCTCCCATCTGCCAGGGGGAAGAGACCATCCTGCAGTTCAACTCGGGGACCCTGACCCTGACGCGCCGGCCCAAGCCACAGCCTGAGCCCCTCAGCTACCCCATCCTGGAGTGGGAAGACATCAAGTTTGAGGACATGATCGGGGAGGGCAACTTTGGGCAGGTCATCAGGGCCATGATCAAAAAGGATGGCCTGAAAATGAACGCAGCCATCAAGATGCTGAAAGGTGAGCGGTGCAGGGAGATGGACAGGGTGGGCTGCGGGACACAGCTGCACCCTGGGCCATGCTCAGGGCTGAGAATGGGCAGGAGCCATCAGTGGAGGAACAGAGGAAGGGCCCTTGTTGTAGGACTGAGGCGTCCATCCCTTCTTGCTTCCAGAGTTTGCTTCAGAGAACGACCATCGGGACTTTGCTGGGGAGCTGGAGGTGCTGTGCAAACTGGGCCATCACCCCAACATCATCAACTTGCTGGGTGCCTGTGAAAACAAGGGTGAGGGCTGTCCCACTGTCCCCTCCCCTCCGCCCCATAGCCCCTGCCCAGTTGTGTATTCCTCTTTGCTGGGGAGAGCCCCATGCACCCAACCTCCTCCTGCCCCCCAGGCTACCTGTACATCGCCATTGAGTATGCTCCCTATGGAAACCTCCTGGACTTCCTCCGCAAAAGCCGAGTCCTGGAGACGGACCCGGCCTTTGCCAAGGAGCATGGCACTGCCTCCACCCTCACTTCCCAGCAGCTACTCCAGTTTGCTTCAGACGTGGCCAAGGGGATGCAGTACCTGAGTGAGAAGCAGGTATATCCCCAGGAAGGTCCCCAGAGCATCCTTCCCCTGGGGTCTGGGGACTCCCCATCAGGGCACGAGACCCCTGGGGCCAGCAGGAGGGAGCATGTGGCTCCTGATGACCACTGGCCCCTTTCAGTTCATTCACAGGGACCTGGCAGCCAGGAATATCCTAGTGGGAGAAAATCTGGCCTCCAAGATTGCTGACTTTGGCCTCTCCAGAGGGGAGGAGGTCTACGTAAAGAAGACGATGGTGAGGCAGGAGCGAAGCATCTCTATGGGGCCTGCAGCGATGCGGTGGGGAGGACCCCCACCATCAGTGGGAACAACCCACGATGCTGGGACCGGCTGGGTCACGGCTGCCCTCCTTCCACAGGGCATCTCCCCTCCCCTGACGGTTGTGCTCTGTTTCCCTAGGGGCGCTTGCCAGTTCGCTGGATGGCCATCGAGTCCCTGAACTACAGCGTGTACACGACGAAGAGTGATGTGTAAGTCCTGCAGGCAGAAGCACCGGGGCTGGGGCATGGCCACGGCCGCCTCCATCCCTCTCCGGGGTGGTCAGTGCAGCGATGCTTTTGCTCTGGGTGCTACAAGGGCAGGAGATGATGGTGGTGCATCTCTCGGGGAAGCTGCTGGCTCAGCCCGAGCCCTGGCTGCCCCTTCCACCCTGGGCTTTGCCTTGTGCCTGGCAGTGGGGCACAGCTGGGGGCTCCATCACAGCCTCGGCTCCTGCCCTTTCAGGTGGTCATTCGGTGTCCTGCTCTGGGAGATCGTCAGCTTGGGTAAGGCTTTTCTCTGTTCCCTGCCTCTGCTTGGGTCCCTGCAGGTCTGGTCCTCCTGCGGCTCCAGAGGGGACACCCAGGGACTGTCCCCGCTGCAGCCAGCTGTGTGTCTCTGGCTGCAGGGGGAACGCCATACTGTGGGATGACGTGCGCTGAGCTCTACGAGAAGCTGCCCCAGGGCTACCGCATGGAGAAGCCGCGCAACTGCGATGACGAGGTGTAAGTGGGCAGAGAGCCCTGGCTGATGGCCGCACCCATGTTCCCCTGGCCCTGCTGCCCAGGGGCTCCCAGTAGGTCCTCCTGGTTCCCCTCTGCACTGTGGCTGGTGAATGAGCTGGGGTCCCACACCCCAAACACCCTTCCTGGGCTTTAGTTTCCCACGTGCTTCCCCCGATCTCCCAGAAGCAGCTTTCCTGCCCCCTCTCCCCCCATGCACACTGACCCACTGCCGGCTCTCTGCCCACAGGTACGAGCTGATGCGGCAGTGCTGGCGTGACCGCCCCTATGAGCGCCCACCCTTCGCCCAGATCTCCATGCAGCTCATCCGCATGCTGGAGGCCAGGAAGGTGAGTGGCAGCGGCGGCAGGGCTGGGCGCAGGGCGCCTGCGTCACTCCGGCTCAGTGGGAGGGCTGCCCGCTCTGCACAAGACTGGCCCGAAGGCTGGAGCATCCCTTGGGCTCAGGGAGGACATCCAGCAGCATTCCCTGTGTGACCCCCCCCCATGCATGGGGGTAACCCCAGGATCACTGTCTGGATGTGGGGACCCCCGTCACCTCCCCCCAGGGTGCAATGCCCACTAGTGTGCCAGTGGGGACGAGAGGGAGACAGGGACACCGTCATGACCAACTCCTGACTGGCGTTCCCTCACAGGCCTACGTGAACATGGCCCTGTTCGAGAACTTCACCTACGCAGGGATCGATGCCACCGCCGAGGAGGCGTGAGGCTGCGCTGGCACCGTGCAGAGGGGGAACGCTGACCTCAGCCTGCTGGGACAGTGCTGTGGGGATGAGGGGCTGCCTGCCCCAAACGGACAAACACCAGTGCCCCTTCCCAAAAGCGCCTTCCCCACTGCAGGACTGCACCGTCCCCTCCCTGTCTGCCCCCCAGTGTGTGCTGGACACACTGGCACATGACCAGCCACCATCATGGCTCCACACTGCTGAGGGACGCACTGGGATGGCCCCCGAGGACAAGTGCCAGCAGGGTCTTTGCAGCAGAGCGGGCAGGAGAGGGGCTCTCAGGAGCCAGGATGCTGCCACCTCTGCCCGCAGACACAAATGCCCAAGCTTTGGGGCAAGAGGGGAAACAGTGTCCTGGCAGCTGCCTGCCCTGCAGCTTCTGGGCCCGAAATGGCACCAGCGGGGCTGCAAGAATTGCTGCTGGCATGGGCTGGGGCCACCCCGGCAGGTGCAAACAGACAAGGGTGCAAAGGGACAAGGGACAGTGTTGGCTGTGCACAGCCTCCAGCTCTGCGGTAACCCTTTGGAGGTGCCAGCTCTGCCTTACGGACAATAAATGTAGTGCAACAGGCAGCCAGGTCCAGCGGAGGGGTGGTGGTGTCCCAGCTCTGCCCCACTGATGGCACAGGGGAACAGGATACGGGGCCTCAATGGTCTGCTGCCATGGTGGACACTCCTTGGGATCCCGTCCCCATTGGCATCCTCTGACCCAGGGATGCCCCAGTGCCCCAAGACAAGCCACAGGTCTCATCATGCCATGGGGATGGGTTTTCTTAGTATCCAACTGGGATCTCCCACCCCCTGCAATTTAAGACTTTATCCTGTACTCCAGGGATACGGAGAACAGACCGTGTCTTTCCTCTGTGCAGCCGCATCTCACATGCATGTTCCTGCAGCTTTCCCTCGGCCAGCCACTCTTCATGGGGACAGCCCCGCTCCTCCAGCCAGTCCCGGCAGGGCTGTGTGGCTCCGCGCCCTTCCCACCCCAGCACTGCACCGAGCCGTCGGGTAACTTCCTGCGCCTTGCGAAGGGACGGCCGAGTTTGACCAGCCTGCTCAGACGCGTGCCGCTGGGGCATTTCTCACAGGTGCCAGTCCCCCGAGCTTCGCCTGGGCTCTGCACTGACCCTCCCACGGGAGCTCCTGCCCCAGGCTGTGGTCCCTCATCCCACAGTGCTGCCGTCTGTTATATTGACAGTGGGTGGGCTTCATCTCTGCTGGCTTCAGCTTGCTAAGCCCTAGGTGTGCCATCCAGCTGTCCATCTAGCCATCTTCTGTGGTCTGCGGGAAGCAAGGGCTGCTCCTCTGGAGCCCAGTATCCCAGCCCAAGGTAGGGGCATTTGCCCTTCTGGGCAAGAGTCTTTTTTCCTAAGAAGGTGTTTCAACCTTGTCAAGAACTTTTTGATTTCCCATTCTGACCTCCAGTACTCTTTGGTGACAACTGCAACCATTAGTAAGCAACTTCTTTGCCCCATCACTGAGGTCCCCAGTGAAACGGTGATGGGGACTGGGCCTCACAGGCAGCCTGATGTGTGCCACCACCTCTGCACCTCTGCTACTGGCCAGGAACAGCACCTGAGGCAGCGTCATCAGTCCTGCTCAAACCAAAGGCTTTCTGCTTTTTGCTTCCCTGACGGCAAAGGCCAGTAGCCAGATGGAGAAGGAAGTGGGACTGGTTTGACAAAATTTGACTGTGACAAACTGGTGCTGGCTGTACCCACCTCCCCTCCATACACCCCGGTGCTGTCCCCAGCTGCTGCAGGGCAGGGAGACACCAACCCACCCTTGGCACGGTGAGGACGCGTGTGCGAGCGGTGCCTC
>NW_010544771.1:0-23382 GCF_000687285.1 Phaethon lepturus
GGCCGAAGTGCAGGAGCCGGCACTTGGCCTTTGGGGACACCAGGGTGAACTTTTGCCATTCCTGAAAGTGGCATGAGGGAGTAGTTCAGTCATTCACTTTTTGTGTTAAAACCTCTAGAAGATGTGAATCATAAAAGGTTTCCCAAGCACACTGTCGAGTAGGAGCTGTAGGTATGAAGTGTAACAGGCAACTGCAGTCGTGGCTGCTCTGTAGCCACTGCATTGCCATCATTTGTTCATTCTCCTTCTGTTCTTCTGTGGGCAGGAGACAACAGTCAGGCTACAGTCTTCTCCACCTCCACAAACCGTGGTGGTAGGGTTTCTCTGTCCCTACTGGGAGCAGGCTCTGGTCCGTGCTGGTCCCGGAGCTGTACCAGAGCACCAGCTGGGAAGGGGCTGGTGTGGCTAGCAGGGGCCATATACATGCCGGGGAGCACGCTGATGGTTAAACACTGCGGGTGGCTGCAGGACAGTGCTTGTTTATACACTGTACACATGGGGATATATGTCCCATATGTCTGACATGGGCTCAGCACCAAATCTTGTCTTTAAACCCGTGAGGGTGGCTTACTGAGAAACAACTAGGGTTTAACCACAAGATACTGGAGTTGACTTTAGACCTCCTGGGCACAGTTTTGGTCCTAAGTCATAGTGGAAATCAGAGCAGATGATGAACGTGTCTGTCGTTGAAATATATCAGTTCACGATGAGGAACCTCCAGAAGCAGAAATGGTTCATGATGATGTTTCCAAGGCTGTCACAGTTGAACTTTCAGCAATCACTTGAGAGATCCCCAGCTGCAGGCCACTTCTGAGAAGCACCAGATCTTCAATGCAGTCTCATGCCCCGCAGGGAGTTGTACCTGGAGGAACAGGTACTTTTTCTACTATATATATCTCATGGCTTTGCTTGGGAGATGATAGATAATTGCTCAGGACATGGGTTTGTCCTCTCTGTCATGCAAAGCAAAGGATGCTTTTCAAGAAAGAAAAAAAAAAGCATCATGAAATCTCTTTTTGCAGTACAGCCCTAACCTGGGTTGTTCAAGGCTATACCTCTGTCTCCAGTTACTTGCTGCACATCTCCATTCATAGCTCTGTCATATCTGCCTTGTCTGGTCTAGCAGACCCACGGCTTGGGGAAGATTTGCCTCTGCAGGGCAAAAAGCATTCAGGGAACTTCTTATTTTTAGTTGCATGGACTTCCGCACCAGGAAGCCCACTATGTATCTGATCTTTTCATGTGCCAAGTGTGTATCACACTGTGGTGTTAGGAACAGCTCTTCTTGATCTTCTTCCCTACAGTTTGGCACAGTGGCTTCAGTGGCTCCTGTGTTCTGGTTTGCTCCTTTGGGGCTGGGAGGGGAGCTCCGTTGCATGTGATGGGTTCGCTACCCCTATTTCAAACAGTCACGTCCATCTTGGGGAAAAAGCCCAAGTTCTCCCACCCCCTTGGAAGGTGGAAAGGTTAGTATGCTACAGAAGGAGAAAAAAATGCATATAAGTGACATCAGCCAGGATCTGACTAGCTCTCGCTACACCACTGTAAGCGGTGGGAGAAGGCCATGGATGCTGGGGGTGTTACTGGAAGGATTTTACTTCTTCCATGCGGAGCTTCCATTCAATTATCAAAATTCAATCCAAGGCTTTTTTAAACGATCACGTGCATTACTACAGGGTCATTTTACAAAACTACAATGTTGTAGTTACGTATTTGAATTCTCAGAGGGCCGTTATTACACTCTCGTTGTGCCTTCTTTTCCTCCAACATATCCTTTTTCCAAACAATGTCTTTCCTATCGCTGCACGTCCCTTTTCCTTCCCAGTCCCACTCCCTCCTCCTAATATTACTGCCTGGTAAAACAAGCATGAGGAGGGCACCATGGGCGTGCATAGAGCTTCTGACGTTGTTGGGATGTTTGCAGGAGTGTATTGACTTTGGTAAATTGAGGAAGTTCTCAAGTAAGTGGAAGTTGTTGACCAACAGAGGAGTCTCTAACAGTGAGGAACTGGCTGCCTCAGCTGGTTGTTTCCTCACTGCTTTTAGGCTGGGGACAAGACAGTTTAGTTCTTTTTTTAGGGTCATCCTCATTACCATTTACCTAGAGCAAGCCATGTGAAAATATCTTATGGTAAAAGAAAATCAAGTGCATCAGAGCCATAACTCTTTTCATGGTGGGTTTTAAGGTAGCAAAGCCATTGTAACTTAAAGCAAAATCTCAATTTAGTTGTTAATAAATAACATCCATTTTTAAAAATTCAATAACTGTATTTGATTAAGTTTCAAAGAACTGTGTGTACTGGATAACAAGATGGAATTGCATTAACATCCATAATTTAATTTCTCATCAGACTTCAAATAAATTTTCTACTCATGTGAAACAAATTTCAAAGTTGTTATGGTTCATCTTCCAAGAGTTCCTTCTTTTTGAGGTTAGTGTAAAAACATATTGCACAAACCATGGGACAAGCAAAGTATGAAGTAATTCCCTTTGGCATCATTCTTGAAAAGCAACAGAATTTTTACTTATTTGTGAAAGAACATTATGCCAAAAGGAAAATCTTTTAGTTAACCTGAGAAAAAAATGTTTATTTATTTCTTTCACCTAATTTTTTTCTGAAATATCTTACTAACAGACTCAAAAAAGGTATTTTTAAATAAAAGTGTGTTAGTTGAAACGTGACCTCTTGGGTAAAATATGACAAAGATATCCAGTTCCTTAGAAGTGTCCAGATACACAATTCAACAGTTTCATGTTGGTCTGAACGTGAGTTCCCTGCAGGAAATTTAGAGAGGTTCAGAAAAGGAGGGTCTTAGGCACAATTTCATAGGATTAAATCTGAGCTTCCCTGGTTTTACCAAGTTTCCACTGTCACAGTCCTACTGGATAAAAACATGACATTGCTAATACTGTCTTGCCCAAAATGAATAATTCTATGGTTGTATTAAATTAAAGCTGTTCTCTGTCGATTACTATCTGGCAAAAAAAAGTGTTGGGTTTTTTTTTCAGCAATCTTTTGAGGTGCAAATAGACGAAAGGAAGGATAAACAGTCTTGCACTAGAATAATATACTGTGAAAGAGGAGAGAAAATTACACCTTGTATTTTGAAGGAAATAACATGGTGGGAAAGAAATACATAAAAGGAAATAATTTTGAACACAGTTGTAGGGTTATCACTGCAATTTGCTAATAAAATATTCCATAGCTTAGTCTCAAGATGATGTCCAAGCTAATAAAGTCTATAATTGGAATTTGTGGGTTGATTGAGACCTATTTTGGTCTGTAAGTGTGAACTGCTCTTGTTGTACAGAGTAGATAAGATTATTCAAGAACTCCTAACAAGAGGACTCATTAAGATAATTCTAACTGGCTGTAAATAACTGAGAAGACTCATTAAGATAATTCTAGCTGGCTCTAAATAACCAAGGTTATACCTGTTACTTTGCTAATAAATGTCACCACCATAAAGATTTCTACGAACTTCAATGGAGTTGTGAGTTACAGAACATTAGATTTTTATTAAGAGAAGGCCTGTACCTCCTAAAAGAAATTATACAGTGAGTGAAATTTTGATTTTCGGTACATTGCCAGCTTGTGTGCATATAGCACAGGCCAGTCATTGGTGCTGCAGGGTGGTGGTGAAGCTGGAGCTGTTTAGTTGAGAGCCAAGGTACACTGCTACCACATGGAGTCTGGTAAAAGCCACTTCCAGCGGCCCTTGGGAAGGTCTTCAAATGCATCAGCACAAAGTAAATAATTTGCACAAAGGTCTTTGTGGCATAAAGAACATGTTTTTTGAAGTCTTTAAGGTTTGCTTCGCATGATGTCCCACAAAACTGGCATATTGCATGAACTCTTTTGTCTTGAAAGCCATATTTGCTTTTCTAGAAACATGCTGTGATTAACTACTCAGGATAAATAAACAGAAATTCCCACCTTTCTTGTCCCTGTGATTAACATTGTTCACTGTTGCTGCTGCGTAAGTCCTGTTGTCTTTGTGAAGCTCACCCACTCCAGCTTAGACTTTCAGGCCACATCTACACTAGTAAATTAAACGTGCCCATGGCTGTTATCTGCTCTGAGGTCAAGTGGTGTGGGGCAGCCCAGACCTGCACTGTTAGTGTCTCACTCCCGGTGTGGGGCTGCATCCACAGCACCTGCCGGAACAGTGCTAACTCCCAAGCTATGGGGCTTGTTTGAGAGATCATCACTTGGTTTGGGCCAAGAGCATACCAGTGACTCCTAAAACAATTTAACATCCCAGACAGTGAGCACAAACCATCCCTCAGGAAAGTGCCTTGATGCTCTTTTGATTTCCAAATAAAGGTGTAGCCTGTTGGTCTGAAAGAGAGCAGTCTGGAGCAAGGTAAAGGTCAAAGAATGACCAAACCCATTTGAGGAAAACTGAGGACAAACTCTTGCAGTGTTGCATCAGCAGTGTTTTCAGTTGCTGCTTAATGAAAGTCAGATTTGGATGTTATTTAAGGCATTCCTCCCTCCCTGCTATATTTTATATATTTACATATGTGCTTGTGCCTTTTCTGTTTAATTTGCAGCTTGTCAGATGTTTTCTGGTGTCTTCCATACAACTGGGATAAGAAGAAGTATGTATGGCATTTTCTCTTTAATCTTCTTAAGTCTTCATCACCACACATTGTCTCCAGATGTTTTGATTGGTTTAGCACCTTATTCAGACATAACAAAAAATTATGTTTTATTAATAAAGGCATGAAAAATAAGAGCTCAGCTGGATGTGGTACAGGGCAGCCTGCTCTGGGTGGCCCTAGTTGAGCAGGGGGCTTGGACCAGATGACCTCCAGAGCTTCCTTCCCACATTAACCATTCTGTGAGTCTGTGGGGGGATGCCAAAATGCATTACGGCTCCCCCAGATTTGCCATGGCTGATAAAGGTCATGGATCAACATGTTTTGGGGAGAGGATCATGAGAACCGTTGAAAGTAGCCCTGTTCCCACCAGGCTCATTGCATGCTGACCCCAGGCTCCACTGCAAGTCAAATCCTGTCTTCCTGGTAGGGATGCATGGTGTTGCTGCCTACTGATTGCCAAAAACAAAAAAGGGTTTGGCCTTATTTGACAGCCTTGTGGGTGATTATGCTATAGGATATGTGAATAAAGACTGTTCCTTCATGTTTTGTTTTACTCTGGGCTGCAATCTGTTTCCAGTGTGTAACAATATTCTTCTACATATGGACTTCCTATAAATATCTTGCTGCAAGTCTTTTCTGCAGTACGAACACAACATAAATCAGTAAAGAGTCATCAAGTCCCATTGGTATGCTGGCAAATCTGTGAACAGCAAAGGCTTGATTTTAGTGCAGTTCAGATACAACATGAGACAAATATAGCAGTTTGAGGTGAACAGTGATGAGTAGGATTGTCATTATTTTAACCGGGCAAAAGGGGCAGGAGGAGATAACAAGGGCAAGGCGTGGAAGGATGGGACTGCTACGGGCCTCAAGAGATCACCCCAGTCATTCCTGTTGGCCAAGGCAGGATGAACTATACTTCTGTCAGTCCTGACATGATAGTCCAGCCTGTTCCTGGCAAGATAATCCAGCCTTGAATGCTGGATCCTACCGTCACCCCAGGCAGTGAAGTCCAGTGCCTCACAATTAGCTGGTTTGGTGCAAGCCTTCCTTCTTACCATTTTAAAATCCCTTTACTTTCTCCTCACCAGGAATGCAAAAAACCACGTTAAGAAGTTAACTCGTTGCCACCGTGTTTTTTGTGTTTGAAGAATACTCTGAATAAGCTGACCAGCCTTGGCGCTCTTGCCTTTCCCTGAAAACCCCCCCTGCCGCAGCGGTCCTTCCCAGCCCTCCGGCCATGCCTGTCAGTATTTGGTACATCACAAGCCACGAGTCTTAGGGATAAATGTCAAAGATAGCATTGCTCAAGACAGCTGGCTCTTCCCATCAGCACGGGCAGTGCCGTGCCACCACGTGCTCTGGCCACAGTGGTTGAGACTTAAGCTCTGTTGGCCGCTACCAGAAGAAACCTTGGCAGAGGAGAAAGGGATGGGGCATTTCTCCCCCAAAACAAGGAAAAAGACAAAAATTCAACATGGAGAGAGGACAAAAAGCATCTGAAATGCAAACTGCCCAGCACAGGTTTCTCTAGATTTACAAATGTCCTAACATGTGGGCTGGTCCTAGGGGAGCACCTTGCACCTTGGGCTGGTTTTCCCCTAATTCTGTGATTTACTGGGGAGGGGAGACATATTCTAGTGCCCTCTGTTGAGATCCTGTTTGGGAGTATATGAGGGCATTTTGGCTGTTTCAGAAAGAAACTACCACCCTGCTGCTATCAGCTACTCACCACTAACTCATTCCTCCTAAAGCTGGCTCAGCCATCAGTTCCTCACAAAAAAACCCAGATATTTTTTTAAAAAACATAATTTCAGATATTTTTCTGGAAGGATTTCTGAAGGAATCCCCTCCGAGGCCTTCCTTTGTTCAGGTGTTCAGAGCTTTGTTCAGCTCTGCAGCTGATCAGCTCTTTTAGCCTATGAACACACTCCTATATTCTGAGAACAAAGCATATATGGTTCCAGCTCAGTGCACTAAAATAGGCTTGTTTAAGTCATGTTTGGGCATTCTTCCCTACTACAGGCTGCAGACATTTAATTTACTAAACCTGGAGAATGGTTGCTGTGGACAGTGCAATGGGCTGCCACAGCCAGCTACGAGCTGCCAGGGAGCAGCCTCTGGTCAGGTTTGGCAGCAAGAATCGCTGCTTGAAAGCAAGTTTTGGGGCCATCCTGTTATACTATTGTTTATTTTCAGGCAACTAGATTTTAACGGCATTCATGGTACCTTGCTCCTTGACTTTTAAAACCTTACTGACTCTCAGATCCTGAGGAAATCAGTGTGTCAGAGATATTCAAATGAGTCGTGAAACAGCTCAGAACAATTAAAGTCGTTTTTGTAAGGGCAAATAATTTCCTTGTCCTTGCCGTAAGTTTTCATGCAAGATAAAGTTTTGTGCCTGGTGTGGCCCTAAAGTACAGTCTAGAAGGTCAACATTTCAGAAAGCAAAGCGTGACTGGTAAACAAGCGCTCGCACAAGGACACTCAGGTGACCTCAACTGCCGTCCCCTGCCACTTTTACCAAAATGCCTCTGATTACAGGAGTTGGACTGGATTCCCACTGACATGCAGCTATCCTGCAAGGCATCCACTGATTATTCCCCTTTCTTCCTCTTTTGCTTCATCCAGTTTCTCTTGCAAAACCGTGCCGGCTGTGACAGTTGCCACCACACTGCGATGGCGGCTCAGGGATGCTGCTCCAGGAGGCCACGCTGCACGTGGTTTACCAGCAGCTTCAGGAGATGTCCCTCAGGGAAATCACCACGTGAACATGTGTGGTGGTGCTCCGTGGGGTGTGCCCCTCACCGCCGCTTTGTTTTGTAATTTCTAAGGAGGCTACTGGAAATGACATTCTTTGTAACGTGATCATCCTACTGGATTTAATTAGAAATGCTCAGCTTTAATTGTTTGTTTTGCAGTCCCGGTAGTTCTATTTTGATAAGACTCCGTCATGTAAATAGTAAATGAAGCTGAAGAAGTAGATTACTGCATGTCATAGCTCCTGAGTAATGATTAAAGACAATACAATGTGAGATAGAGTCGCTGAGAGTGGGAGGCAGCTCTGTGCTTTGCATTAAGTATTTACCTCACGCTTTTCAGGATTTTCCTCTACTCTGTATCCTCAGAATCATTCATTGCTTTCCAGCATCCTCCTCCCATGAGTTCTTCAGGGACTGACGGAGGTGCATTGGGGACAGGGGCTGAAGGTCATGCAGTGCCACCGACGACTCCGTCCTTCCACCCACAGGACACCCAGCATGGAAGGAGCAGGGAGAAAATAGGGATCCACCCAAAAACTGCTGGCCTCTTTTCTCTCTTTTTCTCAGTAAATCTGTAATCTTTCCCTTTCCTTATCCTGCACAGTTTGGGTGCTTATGCTGCAACTGTGTGACTTGCCCGCACGTGGTCCACTCCATGTATAAAAAAAGGCTGCATATTCTGTAGCTCTTGGCTTTGTTAATGGTTTTCTCTACTTATGTACAAACCTTTGCTGCTTGAAGTGTACCTCGAAGCTTAGCAGAGAAATGAATCCAGTTATAATTAATGCACAGGGAACAGACCTAAGCGAGAGTTTTCCCATAAAGTCATACTAACGTGTGAAATCTTGCCACGGGGTCTACAGATGAAAGCACCCTCAGAAACATCCCAAGCCTCTGGATCAAGACACCTTTTTATATTTTCAAAACAAGCCAAAACTAAGGCTAATGAAGAAGGCTTAGGCTTGACCTGGAGGGCCAGGGGCTGCTGTTGGATCTTGACAGCTAACGTAGTGTGCTTGCTCGCAGACTGGTCCTGCATGTGATGCGCTTGGCACCTCTCTGGAGTCACCATTGCTTGCAGCACTGACCTTTAGCCAGTGCCGTGGTTTAACCCCAACTGGCAAACCACGCAGTCGCTCGCTCACTCCCCCCCGGTGGGGCGGGGGAGAGAATTGGAAAGGTAAAAGTGAGAAAACGCCTGGGTTGAGCAAAAGCAGCGCATGCAAGCAGAGCAAAACAAAGAATTCATTCACTATGTCTCATTGGCAGGCAGGTGTTCAGCCATCTCCAGGAAAGCAGACTTCCATCGTGCAAAACGGTTACTTGGGAAGACAAACACCATAACCCCAAACATCCCCTCTTCCTTCTTCTTCCCGCGGATTTTTATTGCTGAGCACAACGTAACATGGTATGGCATGTCCCTTTGGTCAGCTGGCGTCAGCTGTCCCAGCTGTGTCCCCTCCCCACTTCTTGTGCACCCCAGCCTGCTCACTGGTGGGGTGGGGTGAGAAGCAGAAGAGGCCTTGACTCTGTGTAAGCACTGCTCAGCAGTAAGGAAAACATCCCTGTATTCCCAACCCTGTTTCCAGCAGAAATCCAAAACAAGCCCCATACTAGCTACTGTGAAGAAAATTAACTCTATCCCCGCCAAAAACAGCCCAGCCAGAGAGAATTTTTCACATCAAAGAGCATAAATACTCATTTTCTTTTTTTTCTGCGGGGTGTTGCAATAAACAGAAAAAAATTGCAAGCCTCAAACCCAGGAACATAAATCAGCTCTAAGACTGATGGCAGTACGTGCAATTTCTACCTGTGTAGAGTCCACAGCCCAGGCTACCTCATGACCACATTCTCTCTTTCCCTTGCTTAGGGCATCATCAAGATTAACGACCCTTTATTGCTAGCCTGGTGTCCTCTGCTGAGTCCTAAGAGGAGGTAAAAAGGTCACGAAGAAAGACAAATTAATTGTAAGCAGACGAAGCAGCTTCGTGCAGAGCTTCCGAACCCCTGGAGGTTGCTTTCCTTGGGAGACAGAGCGCGTTGAGCACCCAGAGCAAGATGCCCTCCCCAGCGCAGTGCCCCGCAGGTACAGCTTGCCCTTCCCATGGAAGTCCCTCGGTCTCTGGGTGGGAACACGAGCAAATAATGATTTGCCGTCTCTGCTCTCTCTCTCCCCAGCCTCTTTACTTTCCTCTCCTGCTCTCACCCTGTCCTTGAATCTCTTCATTTTGCTCTCAGAAGTTTTTCTGCTTTCCTTCTGTCCCCTCCCTTCTTCCAGCTTGATTTTCCCAAGGTGACCTGTCTTCAGTAAGCAGCTGCTGAGCTCAAGGACCTGCTGCTGTTTCCTGGCAGAGGCATCCCATACAACTTACAGACAGGGACTCCCCAGACCAACAATTTCCGTAGTAAGAACCTCATGACATCAGTCAGAACCAGCTCTCCAAATGCTTAGACATGCACAGCAAAAGTATAGTTTAATAGGGGAAATGTTAATAATATTTACATTTTATGCCACAGCATTTTAAGAAATGCAAATTGCCTTCCTTGGATTTGTGATATTATCTGGCCTCCGACAAGCCGGCATGAGAAGCGAGGCATGACAAACAGCCGCAGAAGTTCCTGTGGTGGTTTGAAGTCTGCTGAATACACCATATACAGCAACAAAAGCCTTTAGAAGTCAGCTTTTGGCTCCAGACTTAAAGTATCGCTTGGTCTCCCCAGGTCTCCCCAGCCCCACGGCAAAGCTGCCTCATACGGGTTGCAGGCAGGAGCAGAAGGGGCCGAGCGGTAGCTCTTCCTGCAGCAGAACGTGGAGGGGAGGGAGGGTCTCTGTGCAATGGGGTGTTGGGACGGACACATGGACTGTGGACCATGCCCACCTCACCAGAGCTTGTGCCGGGAACGGGGCACGCCTGCTCGACTTGGCTGTGGCTTCCCTCCTCACAGGAGGTCGTTGAGAACCCAGCCCCACTGTGGCTCTAAGGTAGAGAGAGAAAGTGAGGGAGAATGTTTAGAACAGTGTGAAGTGAGGACTACCACACGTCTGCTCTGCCAGCTCAGAAATGTTTCAGTGCTATCATAACATCCTTACAAGTGAAACCTTTCCCTGCTGGAGCCTGAAACAGCCGTGCAGCAGGGCTGGGGGAACGGAGGAAGGACGTGGGCATGGGCAGGAGGACCTCCTTCCTCCTCACAGCAGGTATGGTGCTGTGAACCTCCCTGATGGATGTGTCGAAGCTTTATGAGGATGCACCTTGGTGTGCTCCTGGGGGTTGCAAATATCAGGTGACACACAGGAGGAGACCTTTGCTGCAGGGCAGATCAGACCCCCTGCTACTAAGTGAGAGCAATGAAACTGCTACGGGACCTGTGCGGGGGCTGTTGCACAGACGAAGCATGTACCACCTGAAGTGGGTGGAATAGTCGTCCATTCCCACCCCTTTCCACTAATCTGGGGGATGAGGGCTTGGGCAGCACTCTTAGGAGATGCACAAGCTGTGTGGCACTGTGGTCCCGGGATCTGAAGCCCTCAACTTAACAGTGAGGGCTAGGAAAACCTTTCTAAATAATATTTGTTTTCTGGAGCTGGCAAGTGATCTGAAAAAACCCCAAGCCTTATATAACTCCATCTGGGGAGGTGAAAGTTTTCTCCTAACTCCAGCCTAATGCAAATTACTTGCAATTTAACTTTCCTTTCGGCTTGACAAAGTAGCTGTTATTAAAAGCAAACCTTAAGCATGAAGTGCCCTTTGCAGCATCGTCACCTCCTTCCCGCGCTGCAGAAGCCAGGATGGGATTTCACCAGCCCATTTTGGGATTCCGGGGCACTGGCGGCGTTAGCCCGTCTCTAGCTCCCTGCGTTGCCTTCTTCGGTCTGTCTGTGTGATAGGCTTTCCATAGCACTTCTTCCCACACTTCAGGCTCACTCTCCCAGCATTGTAGCAACGATTATACATGCTTCTGTGCTAGCAGCCCACCACTGTGTAGTGGTAGGATTATGTGAAGACGGGTGACAGGGAGAAGTCTTCATCACTACATGAAAAAAACATTTAACTGTTACCTGCCTTGCAACAAGGAGCAGCAGTTTTAAAACCCTTGTGACATTTCCACGCTTCAAGCTCAAAATCTTATTTTCAATCTCCTGTCATCACATATGAGCCTTGATTTTTGGTACAAAAATTAAAAATATTTATGTATCAGCTTTCAGCTAAAGAGCATGCAGAGTGTTAATGGCCTTTTGAGTCCAGGCTTTGGCTCCCAGTCTCTGCTCCTATTCTCTCAGGATGCCCCGGGTGAATAAAGAAGTCTCATTCTCCTTTCATATGCACATAGATCTATGCAGACACTGAGAGGCAGCTGGCACAAGTGAACTGACATGCTGCCTATTTATGAATAACCATTTCTCAAAGGCATTCTGGAATAACTCCCCCTATTAACTTTTATTCTAAAATAGTGTTTAGACCAGTGGGTTATAACAGAGCAGCTAAAGTACAGCAGGACAGTCTTTCTCCTCATCACAAGACTGAAATACGCTTCCTTGCTATGCCCAGGGTGATTTTTTACCTGTCTAAACGTATAGCCCCCCAAAGCCAGACACCTCATCTTCTTTTGTATCTTGAACACACACCGGATGTTTAGGAAGTAACAAATAGTGTAATGGTAATAACTAGAATATAAAGATATGTAGCTGTAATAAAAGTTGTGGTAGCAATATTGGATTTTTGTGGTTTACAGTTCCAACTTTGGCTTTCAGAAAGTGACATTTATATGTGCTCTGGGAATGTGATAATAATCTTGGTACTCCAAAGTAGTTTTCCAGTTTGAAGGATAATATAAAACAAATTAATTTCAGTTCTTAGATTAAGCATCTCCACTTCCCTAGATGGTAACGATTCAAAGCTACTATAATAAAATTTAATGATAGCTATACTTTGTGTGAGGTTTTTTCTTTAGCTCATATCCATTCGATTGTGAGGAAAGATGGAGTGGAACTTTGAAAAGTAAACCCAGAATTGTTGATTAAAAGTCTTTCCATACAAAACTAGCTCCTAAAGTTGACTGTTCTGTGCACTTACAAATCAATTATAATAGTTTAAGCAAAAAAAAAAAAGACTATTGCTCCACATCTCTTTTTGCACAGACTCCACTTTTTCCCTTTTAAAATATTTACAAGGACATTTTCTGTTCAGCGTTTTCAGTGGAATGCTGCCCAAGAAGTGGTTGCAGAACCCAGTGGGTGTTGACTGCAGATGCTACTGAATTTGCTGAAGGTGGAAGGCAGGGTAAAGGCAAAGAAGACTGATCAGTGCATTACTGGCTGAAAACAGGTCCATTTGAAACACTCATGTTTTGTAGCCTCTGATCAGACAATCTAGGTCTGGAGCAGCAGAATGCTGTTAAAGGTGGCAGAAATGCCCTAATGAGTTACCCATCGGACTGTGTTAATAATCTGATGTTGGCTTCCAAGGAAGGCTTTTTTGTCTCTCTCGGTGCAATACACTATCAGAAAGAGCATCGTAACATCACAGCTCTATTCAGGAATGAAGCAGAGGTGTTCTACCCTGGGAGAAATTCAGAGGTGACATCCCTGGCCCAGGGACTCTGCGGGGAAAGGATTACTCCCGGAGGTGCGCAGAAACCAAGCTCCTACCGAGAGAAGCACAGATACCCAATTACACATTTGAATGAGTCCTCTCCATGCTTTGGTTAGTAGGCTTGAGGCTCTTCCTAAGGTTATCACATTGGATAACAGCCCTGGAATGTGCAGCTGTTGAACATGTAAATAACATACAGACGCACTACATCTTACTGAGCATCTGGGCTCCCTGATGTAGGTATATTGTTCACCATAAAAGTCATCCAGGTTTTGATGATATTTTAGGAGGACCCTATACGTAGCTGCAGCAGTTATGATACTGTGGAGGCTGGCAGGAGCTCACGTGAACAAACGTGCATCTGTCACTGACGTTCTTGTTATGATCTTGTCCATGGATACATAGAGAGATGGACAGAGAGGCAACTTTAAAAAATATTTGTGATGTGCCCGCCTCTGCAATTCCATCAGATAATATTGAACTGTTATGATTCCATGTCTTTTAATGATATTTTTTACAACTAATGGGGCACTGAATTTTGTTTTCCGAGATCATAGAAACATTCAGAATTCATACAATCAAGCTTTTAACATTTAGTATCTTTACTAGAAAGATCAGTAGAAAGGTGTCCCACAGGTTTCCTACAGAGAAGAGACATGCCAGAGTGGTGGGATGTTTTTCTGAAGGACTCTGGAATGTGGAAGCTGAGCAGATGAAACAGCTGCATTTTGTAGATCACAGCAGACATCCTACAGTATTCAAGGATGTTTCACACAACCTCTGATCCTTTTCAGACACCAGCTTGTCCACACAGCCCAAGTGACTGCAGCTGGAGAGTGCAGGGTGGCTGCGTGGGCAGGGAGCTGAAGTGCTTGGCATGGGGCTCCACGGTTTGGGATGCACCAGCCTGAAACCAGGAGCTTTCCTCCCCTGAAAACCCAGACATGAACACATTATCTGGGTCCCTCATGTTCCTCTCCATAGCAGGCTGCGCTTTTCCTAGAGAGCAGAGCAAAACCATCAGCCTGGTCGGCATGGGGACTTTGCCCTGATGCAGCCTGTGATACTCAGCCCCTCGTGCCGTGCAACGGGGTAGCTAGAGCAAAGCCACGGTTTCCACTCGTGGTTGGCTTTAGGGTGGTTTGATGAAGCAGATCAAGCCTGAAGCAGGTTTCTTGATTTTGTTAGTTGTCTGCAGACAGCGGTCACCACATAGCAATGTTGCAAGTAGCCTGAAAATTCTGATCGGCCACAATAGCTGTTGGAGCTGCCAGGGTACTGTCAGGGTCTGCGGAATGAAGGAAGAACACACGTAAGCTTTCAAACTCTGCTTTTGAGACAGATGCCCCATTGTGCTTCTCTCTCTGGAATGTGGAGGGGGGGCTATAAATCAAGAGTCATCATCTCGGTTTGGTAAGACGTATTGTGACCTTTCAGACACAATCCCTGACAACTTAAGAATTACATGGAATTGTTTTTTGGCATAGGAATGAATGGAAATAATGGAAAAGTGATAAGAAACTTAAGGAATACTGGAAAAGATGTTACTTTGGAGAGGGGTGCTTTTTTGGCATTGTCTTTCTGTTGCCCTTCCCAGTACAAAAAAATGTGTTTATCAGCAGCAAGATGAATATTGAGGGTATTTTATAGTCATAAAGCAGAAGTTTAGCTACATTCGTAAACACAGTTATCCTAGCCAAGGCAAACGGGGAAAGCCTAGTGTTTTGTTTACAAAGAGATAGCTGCCCTTCAAATATTTACAAAGAATGAAGGCAAATTCAAAACAGTTGACAGAAGGATTGGAAGAAGTAATGAGTATCTTCATATAAGCTTATTATTTTGGGGGTGAAAAAAGACTTTGCAAGAATAGTTAATTCTGAAATTATGAATGTTACTACGAAAAAAAAATAAATTTAAACACAACAGATGCCAAACAAGTTCTGGATCTGCAGTCATATTGTTCAACATTACCCTTTCAGTTTCTTGGATTTAGGGAGATTATGTGCCTGAGGGAGAAGTCCTTGTGTTAGTAAACGTGAGTGACAAAGAGGTTAGGAATGTTCACACCTGTCTGTGGACACGGTGTACTACATGTTTTATTAAAAAAGGCATGGCAGGGCAGCAGAGAGGAGTGTCTCTTTACCTCAGCCTGGCTGAACAGGTCAAGTTTCCATGCCTGGGGATGGGAAGAGGTGGCTCAGCTGGGAGAAGCGTGGGGAGTTTAGGATAGGGCAGAGAGGAGAGGGGAGAGCCAGCAAACAGGGAACACACAGCGTATGGATGGACCGGGGGACTTTGGGGAAGACCAGACCCACAGTTCAGCTTCTGACATGATGGAAAAGAGGGAATCTTCTTAGGGGACCATGTGGACTAAAAAGCTGATGGACAGAAAACAGGATACTTCCTCCATGAGGCCAGAATGGGCTGGGGGAGATTCGTTTTCTGGTCTTATTCACCATTTTCCTTCCAGCAATTCTGTTTTTTTGTTGTTGTTTTTTGTTTACAGACAGCAACTGTTTGCCTGGTTCTAGTTTATTATTTGCCTTGTGGTGAGTCACCCCCCCAGATGTCAGAGGCATTTCGGTGTGCCTGTTTCAAAGCACGGGTGAGATAGGTCTGGCCTGAGGCTCCGGCAAACTCAGGGGCTCATCATGACGATGTGGCCACGCTCTGCTAACCTGTACACAACTTGGCACGCCATGGCCATGCCTGCCAGTCGTATTGTAGGTGTCTCACAGCTGTTTTCTTCTTCAAAGACTTTGCACTGTGAATAAAGCAAGTGAGAGTTACCTGCTTTCCACTTCACGTGCCGATTTTTCAGAGCTGTTTCTGTTTTGCTTTGAGTGTGAGTGGAAGGTGCCTGACTGTCTCACGTGGCTCAGGCTGGATTTTTTTGTACAGCAGTGCCCACTGAGGAAGCGTCTCCCACAGGCATGAAGAGCAGATGGTCACAGCCCCCTTCAGTTCTGCCTTGTGACAGAGGAGCTGTCAGTTCATGCCATTTGTCAGAGATTAATTTCTTTTATATTGTTAGAGGATTGTTGTTTTTTTCACCAGCTGTCTTAGAGGGAGAGCTTCGTCTTCCGCCTCCCAATTTCCTTGAATTTAAATTGTTGGGATGAATTAAGGACAGAAAGGATATTCCTAACCGTGCAGGCTGTGAGATTAGGTGCTTTGACCCAGTCCACTGCTTGCAGTCTTGCTGGTCCCAGATCCTCATCTCTCCCACAGTTAAAAACCCAATTTCCCTCCTAGATCTATTTGTGGCCAATTTCACAGAATCACAGAATCACTACAGTTGGAAAGGACCTTCAAGATCATCAAGTCCAACCATTAATCCAGCGCCACCATGTCCCCTAAACCATGTCCTGAAGTGCCACATCCACACATTTTTTGAACACTTCCAGAGATGGCGACTCCACCACCTCCCTGGGCAGCCTGTTCCAATGCCTGACCACTCTCTCAGTGAAGAAATGTTTCCTAGTATCCAATCTAAACCTCCCCTGGCGCAACTTGAGGCCATTTCCTCTTGTCCTATCACTAGTTACTTGGGAGAAGAGGCCAACAATCTCGTTGACACAACCCCCTTTCAGGTAGTTGTAGAGAGCGATAAGGTCTCCCCTCAGCCTCCTCTTCTCCAGACTGAACAACCCCAGTTCCCTCAGCCGCTCCTCATAAGACTTGTGCTCCAGACCCCTCACCAGCTTCGTTGCCCTTCTCTGGACACATTTATAACCAGTTGTTCTTGTGCCAAAGCTGTCTTCCAATTTGAATAGCTCTTTTCACTCCCTGGTATTCCCCTTCCTCCAGGGATATTTATAAAAACCTATCCTATCACCTGTCAGCTTTTGCTTAGTTAGGCTGAGCAAGGACATCTCTCTTAATCTCCCCTGAAAATTCTGGTAGCCCTTTTCTCGCACCTCTTCCCATTTGAACTCTTTTTCTTGGATATGGCTGATTGGACTGATTATCAGCTTATTATCTGAGCCACTGTAGACCGAAGAGCGTTTGATTTAAGATACGTCAGTTAGAGCTGTCTATTCACATCGGACCCTGTTGTGCATGTAACAACAAGAGTGCTGTGGGAAAAACCAGCCCCACTCACTGCTCTGAGGCAGATACATCCATCTCCAGGACTGGATAGGGAAAAGAAGAAAAAAAGACATAGTACAGCTGACACAAGCAGAACTTCACATAAATATCTTGGAGCCATCAGATCTTGCAAAAAAATTATCTGAAATCCACACCCTGATGAGCAACCCTTGGGTAATGCACTTGATAAGCAAACAAGATGTGCAGGCCTGTCTCATCTGTCTGGAAGACCCAGAGCTCTGAAAACACAGCTCCTAACACGAGTGACTCCAGCATACCTTCCTCTGTGGTGGTCAGCAGCAGGCTTCCTAGGCCAATACCTGGTATAGCAGAGATCCATTCCAGAGCAATATCCAGACTCATTTCTCACTGACACCACTGCAAATGCCAGAACTCTTGTTGGCAGTATCGGGCTCTGCCCTTGTACAGTGGCCCACTGTGCTCTGACCCAAAGGGAGAGCTGTGAAGATCAAGCAAGACCAAACCATTCTCTGCTACAGACACATGTTTTTGGAAAGCCCTACTAGCATGTGACGTACTGGGCTCTGAAGGTGCAGCGCCATGGCCAGATGCTCACCACTGCCCAACAGACCGTGCCCCGACATCCCCCTTCCTGCTGCCCAGTCTTGCTGCTTGGCCCTGCCGCCTCATGCCTGGCTACCCGTCCTTGCCACCAAGATTCAGCTTCATACCTACCACTTGGTCATGCAGCTATGAACACCTTCTGTCCACTGTGTGGTAGACGTGTTTGATGTTGATGAACAAGTATGATACGGACTGAGGTGGAGAGTGATGGCAAAGACCCTTGCCTACATGTTGCACTTGAAACAGGCCAACCTCCTAGTTGGTTTCCTGGTCCTCACTCATCACCTCAGGATGCAGTTGTGCTCGGTCTAATATTTGGTGCCAATGTTTTTCAAGGTTTTCTTGTGCCCACAAAACCTTTCTGCTGTGAGAGTTTTTCATGCTGTGAAAGTGATACTAAACTCTAGCTGTTTTGAGGAGCTGCCAAACACTGCAACTTAACTGCTGGATCAGTCCCCAGATTCAGGGGACCTGGACTGTAATTTCTGTTCAGTTGGTGCATTTCCTCGACCCTCTCTGTGGAAAAGATTATGCTTGCTGGAGACTTGATGCTGCTGAGTAACTGAAAAAACAGCAATCAATGAAGTCAGTGTTTAGCACTGCACTCTCCAATATGGACTCAATCCCCATCTTCATTGGGATCTAAAGTACCAGAGCAGCACAGATGTTAAACAGGCTGATGTCTACTCAGAGAAGCTGCTTATTGTACTGCCTGGCTCACAGCGTGTGTCATAATTTTGTAAATGTAAGTTATTCCTCTCCTACACTCCACACAATTTTTGCTTGGAGATGCTTCTTAAGGCTACAATGCCATGAGATAGAGGAAGACCGACTTGTCTCTATTACACATTGCTTCTCCCCACCCTCCCTTCCCCCTGATACATGACAGCTTATCTGGTCTCTGGGAGAGCTGAGATTATCCCAGCTGGAGCACCTGTTCTCACATTGTTCTGGTCCCTGGTTACTGTATTCAGGGTATTTTATCTTTGCACCACACGCTCGCCCACTCATTACTTTCTCCTACATTCTTCCCTGCTCCCTATCTTTATGTCTTATATCTTTCCACTCTGTTCTGTTTGTCCCCGACAATTTGTGTCGTCAATCTCCTCTTCCAGTTGTGTATTCTCTCCTCTTTTTCTCCTTACCTTCCTCTAGTAAATTAACTTCCATTTTGTTTGCCTTGCTGTCTTTCATTTCACGCAATTTCTCAGTGTTCTCCTCTTTCCTTCATCTGCTTGTTCTTTTTTTTGGCTGTTGTCATCCTGTTTTTCATACATTGAGTGACCTGCTGCTGGCAGACCCTGCCACACTTGCTTACCAGTTCCCATGTGCATCTCTGGTGCTTTTTACAGAACTGGCCATCGACCGCTGGTTTTATAGAAACTTTCTACTCCAGCATCATGAAAGCTCTGGCTGTCTGTGTGCAGCGTGGGAGCTGGTGGATGGGCAGTCATTGCCCGCACTGCGGGGGCTGCTCAGGGCACCACATCAGAAAGTCGGAAATGGGGGGAGCAAAGTGTCCTGTGCCCCCCGCCGGTGCACAGCAGCACCACTTCTTCCAGCATCTCCGCTGCTCTAACTCATCATGTTTGTATAAAAAAGCCAGGAAGGCGCAGTTTTACTGGACAGCATGTTGGATACATTTGCAGTGGGAAGCCAAGCAGCGAGATACTTCTACTGGAGACGTGCAGAAATATTCAGCAGCATAGTTAGGGGCTCACGAAGCTTGCCCTGGAGATACGTGTTCCTCCGAGGAAGACACATGCAAACTGATCTGCCTGCTGTGCGGGGTAGCTTCTTCCTCCTGTTCTGGTTTTCTTGACTTGTTCCCTACCTGCCTTGACCTCTACCCTTTGCAGCTCTTCCTTATACCTTATCCTGATCGCTAAAGATGAAATGCTGTTTCATATAAGCCCGTGCAAGTGCCTTGTGGTCTTTTCCCTTCTGGTTGTTGTTTCAGATGGAGTGGACATGAAGCCTCGATGGGAATTTCAGTAGAATTGAAGTGCTGATAGAAGACTGCAGAGCTCACCAGAAAATGTTCATTGGCGTCTGGGCAAATCTAGAAGTAGGATCTACGGGAAGATTTCAATCTGCTCATGAATTTGGCCTGCCACTGAAATGGGGGTTCTTGTTTCTGCACCTCAGTGAAGGTGACTGGCAGTGGTGAAGATGGGGAAGCTGATATTTTTGGCATGTGGTAGCTCTTATTAGAACCTGTGGATAGACTGGGGTTAAACTTGAAACTGTTGCCTAAATCAAAGCCAGGGGATATTGTCTTCATTAGTATTTCAACCCAGTCCCTAGCAGTGTGGGGCTAATCCAGACTGATGTATGCATCTGATTCTTTAACATCGGAGCAGAGGCAGGTGGTTTTTGGACAATGTTTCTTCTGATTATATCTATCTGCTACTTGATATAGAGTTTTAAGATCTGTTTGTTCTGAAAAAATAATGGTAGATTTGAATATGAGATTTTACCTGTTCCCAGTGTTTTTCATTAAATCTTTGATTGAACTTTTTTATAGGCAGTATAGGAACCGTCTTTGGTATTGCTCCAGCTGTTTTGTATGAAAACTGCTTTGTGTTTCCAGGCTAAAGTATGAAGTGATCCTGAGTCATGTTAAGAAGTCTGAACTGCCATCATTTTAATAAGATTTCAAGGCATTCATCACTTTACCAAGATTACTCAATAACGTAAATATTTACAGATTTACTCCAAAATTTCATAAAACTGCCATAATTCCTTCCAGTGATTTCCTAACAAAAACACCCCGGAGCTTGTTCATTTGTGTTCAAATCCTGACATTTCAATATTCCTGATGTTGTAAATCCTGTCTGCCCCAATTTAAATGCAGGAAAAGTTTCAAATTTTACCTTGACAGCTTGGATCTTCCAAGTACAATCTCTCAAGTGAGGTGGAGGACTTTAGGGTTTCTATAAGGCTTATATCTCTGTCACCCCCCCCAATAGTAGTTGCGGAGAGTAGGTTACTAAACTCCCAGACACAGGGTATTAGTTTCTGACATGTGCAAATGGGCACCAAATCTTCCTCTTTCTGATCTCTGAATCTCACTGATTATTCTGGAGCAGGCTTAGGCCCTTGGTAATTAGTGGGCATTTTATAGCACCAAAAATTATCTGCAACTCCCATCAAAAGATCAGTTAAGCAAAAAAGTTATTAAAGAGAAATATCTATTAATTTTGATGGTTTAGTGTAAACTTGCCCGTATCTTCAAAGATCACCATACGATTGTGATATTTTGTATTCTAAAATCTGGCAAATTGATAAAGAAAGTATTTGAAAGTTATTTTGATTTTCAGTTCTAGCAACATTTTAACAGAAGAAAAGAAAAAAATTACTTTCTGAATGATTATAAAACAGGGTTATAATGCGCTTTTTATGTATCTTCCCTGTTGCTCAAAAGCCTTTGTTAGTACAGGTAGGTTTTGAAAAACATGTAACTTTGAAAGCAATTTCATTTCAGTGCTCTTAACTTGATGAACTTGCCATGTCTTTCAACACGGAACTTCTCCCTCCAGTGTGCACATGAATGGCAGTGCAGAAAAACCCTGTTAGTAGAAATGCTTTTGTCATGCTGTACATTCAGCCGTTGGTTTAAGAGTTCTATAATTTCTTATTCTGAAATAATTTTTTTTTTTATTTCTGAGGTGCCCATCACTGTAGTATCTTAAGACCACAAAAAAAAGAGCATGGGATGATAAAGTCCATACAAGGAGTGCCTTTCCTCACATCATTTCTTAAGCAGAAGCAGCTGTAGGAGGCAGTGAAAAAGGCTGCACTCCAAATATCTTGTGTTTTGAAGGTAGCAGAAAGTGGTTATCAACCATTTGTGCTGCTGAGTTTACCATTTCTGTATTCAGGTTTTGGGTGGTCATGGCTGATTGTGATGATTTATCTTTGTACCACACACTCGCCCACTCATTACTTTCTAAAGTACTTTCTGCTGAAAGGAGAAGGTAGGGCCACTATGCGTAGGCATGTACGACTTCTGGAAGGAAGGATGATCTGACAGTCTGACCATCCCAAAAGGATTATTGCAGCTTCTCATCCCCCCTCCATCTCAACAATAATAATCATGAAGGGGTAGGCAACGGTGCGCCAGCTTAGGCTTTGGATAGGTGAAATAACACTGTCCCAGAAGTTCCTAACCATGAGGTGGGCATGCACATACGTAGGACTGCACATCTGTAGGAATTATCAAGTCACTTCTGTAGTTTATAAATAGTCCCACTAATAGGACTGGGTATGACCTAGCTATTAATGAGAAAAAAAAGAAGAGATCAAAAAAGTAAACAAAATACTGGGCTAAAGAGTGAAAAAATATCTCCAGATCATCATACCAACCCATAAATTCACGTGAGACTTTCATCTGGAATACTTCTTTCAGTTCTGGTAGTCCTGAAGAAAAACCATATCAAAAACTTTCAGGTGTTTGCAATGGAGATGGTGAAAACTATTCAAAAGGCTGGAGAAATTTCTGTGGAAACAAACGGGACTTTTCAAATGTGATTTGCACAAGACAGACATAGTAAGGGTGCATGGAAGAAAGGGTCACAGGGAGAGGCAAACTGCATCCAGCCTTAATGAAAAGGAATGTGACAATGCATCATATAGCCAAAAAAAAAAAAAAGATGAGAAATACAGGTCCCGATCTGGCTGTGTATTTGCAGCATTGCATTGTTTATGAAAAATGTCTGTAGTTGGTTTATATACAGTGTTCACAGACAATAGAGCAGGAGGGAAGTGGGAAGGAGGAGCAAAGTCCCAGTGTATCCCTTTGCTCTCTTGTTTTCTTCCTAAATTAATTTTGGACTATTTCCTTGAAGAGCTGTTATGAAATGGTAGCAAACACTGCTCTGTTTTGACACATGTGGTTTTTGACACATGAATGTTCCTGTATGTAATTCACTCTAAGCTCTTGCATGTCTTGTCCTCGTACTGGCTGCTGCAGCACTGGAAGTGCCTCTTTCGGCAGGGTGTCCCTAGCTGCCCGTTGGAGACATCGTACCTGATGCTGACCTCTTGCTGGAGAAAGGCTAATGCACTAGATGGACCAGCGGCAGGATCTGCGTGATGTGATGAAAAACAGAAGTGGAGATATGTTCAAACTGGAAGCCTTTTATCAAAATAAATATATTTCAAGCAAACTCGCTCCTGTTCCTAATTGCAGCTAAGCCTGGGTTCCCAACGAGCTCTTCTGGGTGCACGTGTGCGTGTGCACGCAGGCGTGTAGCATTCGCGATGCGGAATCAAGCAAATTGCCTTGGCAGCATCCCGGCAGCTGCGGCCCCCGTCCCTCTGAGGCTAGGCAAGGAGACTGTTCTGTGCGATAGCACCAAGGGTAGACT
Source organism: Phaethon lepturus (assembly GCF_000687285.1). Taxonomy (NCBI): domain Eukaryota; kingdom Metazoa; phylum Chordata; class Aves; order Phaethontiformes; family Phaethontidae; genus Phaethon; species Phaethon lepturus. The sequence continues at coordinate 23,015 of NW_010544771.1, forward strand.
TTCGTTAGTTACTACTAAAGTTATCAATGGCTGCCTATAGGTAGTGATTATACCCAGTCACACATGGCTTTTGTACTCAGCTGTTTTTCCCTGGAGTGGGTACTGCCTGGATTCTAAAATAAGTTACGTTGCGTATTATCTATGTATGGGTCTCTGAACTGTAACTTACTGTTTTCTCAAGTGTGATTCTTTCTTTGTTCCCAATGATGAGAAAACTTCAGTACAAAATTGATAAATGAAAATCTTTTTGAAGCCACCTTGAAAAATAAGTTTTCTTTCCTAGCTTCTATATTTCCATGTTCAGCCTCTGCACCTGCCAACGCATGAATAATGTAAAAGCAGATTAGTATTAACAGCTGTAGGCAGGA
>NW_010544771.1:23413-26441 GCF_000687285.1 Phaethon lepturus
AACAGCAAAGCGTATCACTTGCTGACCTAGAGCTCTGAAAAATTCCTTGTTTTCCTGTGCTGGACGAAGATATTTCTTTAAAAAAGGACCAGTCTAAATACTAAATATTAAATACTAAATACTAAATACTAAATACTAAATACTAAATACTAAATACTAAATACTAAAATAAACCTATGGAGTCTGTCCCTTGCAGCCTCCGGTCTGGCAGCACGCTGTCCCTGGGTGTAACAGAAGCCGGAGTCCAGGCAGGTGGGGGACAGGCGGGGGTGGCCCTGCGCCACAGACCCCTCTGTCTTCACACCAAACATCTCCCTCTTTTCTTCCACTCCCCAGCTACACCTTCCACCCATCTAGTTTTCCTCATTTGCCCTTTTCTTGACAATTTAACTTCATCCAGCACTGAGGTCTCTAAGGTGTTTGCTCCCGCTGCACTTTGGCTTCCCCACTCCTGTTGGTGAAGAACGCATCTGGAGAAGGGAGAAATTAAGTCATCAGTGCCTCTCTCTGCCTTCCCACCTTTCTCCTGCTGCTCCCCCATCAGAAGACCGGTGGATTGAGAAGCATCCACTGGTTTGACCCCTGCCCTGCTGCCCTGCGGTGTCGCGCAGTGGGACGGAGCAACAGGGCGAGACGCGCTCCGGCTGCGGGGGCTGCAGCCGCCCAGCTCCTCGCCTTCACTCTGGCTCTCCTGCGTGCTCGTGGGCAGCTTGCTTCCTCGCCCGCAGTCCCCAGGGCCAGGCAGGGAGCCATCCTTAGCTGGCAATGACAAAGCAGTGCCTGCAAGGTAGTATCTTTTTTGAGAAGTTAATTAACATCTTCCTATACAGAGTATTTTAAGCTACAGCAGGTGCCAGGTGACTCTCAAAGCTGTTTAGTACTGATGGGGATTGGGGCTTTCAATCTAAAGGGCCCAAAATACTATTTTCTGCCTATCTGTTGTCACAGAGCTCCACTGCACCACACATATAGTGGTTGTTTTGACACTGCTGAACACAAAGGAAAAAAAGGAAATTATTATTTCTGGATGTGTTTTGAAGGTGTTTAGTACAAGGGAAAGATTCCTTTGCCCCCATGCCAAAGAATAAAGATGTCCTCTTACCAGGCTTTTGCAAAGCATATGTATGTGATCAGGGGGTAGAGAGGCTGAGAGGAAAATATTATTGATAGACATGACATGGGGAAAAAAAATCACAGTTCCTCACTTAAGCGTAAGAAAAGGAATTAGAGACGGAGCCTGATGAATATCTTACCCAAAATTGAGAATCTGATCAGAATTACACCTGTCTGAATACACAGTTCAACCAGAAGAAAATTTCATCCCAGGAAGCCAAACAGCAGAGTACATCTGCCTGGGTATGTGTTATTTTTAAGCAGCAGAAATCTCTACAGATACTAGCCAGTTCATTCCCTACGATCACTTCATGTGGCGTGTTGTCCAGCTGGGAGGAAACGGGAAAAGTGGTTTTGGGAAGAGCACAGCATCTTGCCTGTCTGTCAGGGTGGCTCACTCAGAGCAAGGATGGAGCGAGTCTCTGCATGGAGAGGCGATGTGCAGTCCCTCCGCTTGCCCTGTGACACTGAGACCAACCAGGCTGGAGCCGAGCTCCATCTATATCCCAGCAGGAAGCCTGCCTGGTGGCCGTCCCTTTCTCTTCCGTACAATAGAATCAATTTGATGCACGGGCTGAACAATCAGATTTAGGTTATGAACGTTAGGGATGCTCTCTTCTGTGTGACACTTGATCAGAACTGAAAGATGATGGCAAGGAATGAATTCAATGAATGCATTCAATAGCTTATTGCACTTCTCCTTTGGGTGACTTTCTTGTTAACCCACAATAAGTGTCACTCCATCATTCAGCTCTGCTTCCTAAGGCACCTACCAAAACCGTTTACTTCTCTTGTTAAATCAATAAAGACTTGTGAAAACTGTAGTCTGGGGGCTTTTTGTTCCTTAATGATGTGCAGGAGTTCATAGGAATCAGAGTGCTACAATCAGGAAGAGTTTGTAATATATCAAATCTGCAGCTGTTCTTGGAGCCAAAGACCTATAAATTGTCTCATAAACTTTTAACCACAGAAATTTAGTGTGTTGTGAGAAATAAACTCTTTCTCTTTCATGGTCCAGGTTTTAACCCTGGCTGAAGTGGCACTTGGTGACACACCTGTACCATGCAGTGGTATAGACAGAGGTGATTTAAGCTGTGAAAAGGAGCAGAAGCACCCTCTGAAATTCCCCGCACTCGGGATGCTGTTTGCAGTTCAAGATATCAGACGATCAATACTGCTGGACTTCTCAGGGTCTGTTCACTGTGTCTTCTCCTCTCACCAACAGGGCTAGATTAAACCCTTGGTATGACGGGCTGCCTGCCTATGGCCTTGTCTACATAAATAATGATATGCCATCAACACCTACACTTTCATATTGGCATGTATATATGTAGCAATGGTCTGATGTAGTAAGTCTGAGATGAGAACCCCATCTTGGGTAACTACCTGCTGGTGGGATAGACCAAGGCTCTACTGACAACTACTGTGGGACAGAGCTGGAGGTGTGGTGGATAACATTACCCTTTCCCTGTCTCAGACACTCCCACATACGTGTCTCCTTTCTGGATTTTAAGCTCCAAGCATCTGATAACGCACTGTGGTTCTTTCTCTCAAACATCATCTAGTTTTGACATCAAAACGATACCTCGCTCCCTTTTTGTTTCACCTGGTGACCGTTAACGAAACAGTTAACGATGATGACTTTTGGCAGCACTCAGTGCCCTGCTGGGGTGAATGGCTTCATGTCACAGAGCTGTGATGTTAGTTATCTCCGTCTGTGCTTTTACACCTATCTTTAAGGATCCGTTCAAGAAGCCCTATTTTTTATATGATAGTTACTACATGGAGCACAGAATTTTTTTACCTTAGCAGAGCTCATGGAGAAAATCCTATATGTAAATAAACTGATGATGACAATGCTTTCATCCTATGGTTCCTGTCCTTACCATGTGTCCTGGTTTCAGCCAGGATGGAG
>NW_010544772.1:0-596 GCF_000687285.1 Phaethon lepturus
AGGAAAGGGAACCTACAGAGGAACTGGCAGAAGAAACAGAGGTAGAGGCAGAAGGACAGACATCCCGCAAAACATTGAATCAGGAATTGGGCCAGACCAATGTGCACATTGTAAGAGGGAAGGTCATCGGAAAAATGACTGTCCCAAATTAAAAGGACTGGGATTTGCAAAGGGGGGTGCAGTCCCAGAAGCTGACTTGTTAATGTTGAATGACTATGAAACAGATTGAAGGGGACGGGTGGTGACTTTAAAGGCATCCCCAGCAGATCCCCTGGATCCAGTTAAGCTGGGGAATTAAATCATAGATTGTTTAATTGATACAGGAGCAACTTATTCAGTAGTAACCACTTGTAAGGAACACCTTAGTAAATGTAATATTCCAGTTGTTGGGGTAATGGGAAAGAAAGAAGTAAGGCCTTTCTTGAAACCGATGGAGTACACTATTGGCAAAGAAACAGTAATGCATGAATTTTTGTATTTCCCTGAATGCCCGGTACCTCTCCTAGGTCGAGATTTGCTAAAAACGTTGCAAGCTCAAGTAATATTTTCTGAAAAATTGATCTAATGCCTTGGTGGGTTTGTGGAAGTGTGATATA
>NW_010544773.1:0-22333 GCF_000687285.1 Phaethon lepturus
GTTCAGTGATTTTGGTGCTAAAGGCGTTTTTGTTACGTGCACAAGATCTTCAGCCGTGTTTTCACCGGGATTTGGGAAGAGGCACGTCAGCACGCGTGCAAAGCCCACGGCAATGCTCGTGCGAGACGTCTCCTGTTGCAGGCGGGGTTTTTTGGCACAAAGTCTCGGGGCTGGGGCTCTGAGGAGCGCGGGGAGGGCAGCCTGGCCGCCCGGGCAGCCGGGACGGCCGAGGGGTCGCGTTGGGCTGTACGAGAGAGCACAGAGACCACCCGCACCGACGACTGAAAAACCCCAGAGTAGCTGTGCCGTGAGCGACAGTCAGGAATGAAGCTTTTAAAAACATACCCACGCCCTGCTCCTCCTCCCCATGCAAGGAAGGCGCAGCTAAGGAGCTGTAACGAAGCCACGCACGGCCCTGGGTGGGCTCGGGGAGCGTGTCGGGGAGCAGGATCCTTTCCTTCTCCTCCGACTCCCTCCTGACTGCTGAGCACAGTGTCGCGGCGTGTGCTCAGCCGTGGACGCTTCATAGAATCATAGAATAGTTTAGGTTGGAAAAAACCTTTAAGATCATTGAGTCCAACCGTAAACCTAGCACTGCCATCGCTGGCAATTAATTGCCCGGCGCTAACCAGAGGGGGAATATTACCCAAGACGTTATTTCCCTTTGTCCTCCTCCAAAGTCCCCAAAGGACCCAAGCCCCCTCTTCTGCCAGAAACAGCCCCTGGACCTTGATCCTCACCTCCTTGAAGGGGAGGCAGCTGCCAGCACCACATTAGTTCTCTCTCACATGTGGTGGCATCAACATCTGGCAGGAGCTAAAGTCTCTGCCCAGGCAAAGCAAGTCCTTGGCCACCAGAGATGCCGCACATCTGGTGACAATTCGTTCCGCCACCCTAGGAAAACATGGACGAGGGGAGCACGTACAAACTTCCACAGAGAGGGAAAAGGACCAAGGGGACGGAAAGTGAACCCTGGGACACCAGCAAAGACTTTCATTCAGGAATCACCCTCCTGAGAACTGACAAGGAGCACCAGCTTTGCCACCCACTCTCCAGGCAATGCTGTTTGGGGCCAGGACAGCCAGAGGGGAGCGGGACCATGGGATCTGGCCCCACAGTGGGCACTGTTGGCTTTGACCATCTTTTAGGCTGGTGATGGACAAGCAGCCGTTACGGTCACCATCACATCAAGCAGGAGTCAGTACAGGCGGTATGTGTTGGCATGATCAAATCGTGCCTCGTGAACTGGGTCCTGCAGGTGACCTGGTGTGTAGAGCCATTATTTTTCTAAATGTCAAGCACCATCAGGGGATATATGAGCCTAAACGCTCCCACCAGGCCAGGCACGTACGATAGAAGAACTTGGAGGTGGCCAAAGACATGTTTCTCTGAAACTTGCTTATGGCATCTACGCACCATCAGCCAAGCTTCTTGGATCACACTCTTGAATTTAGCTGTGTAAAGTCCAGCCAAATTGCACTTCCTGGATCTCATTCCAAGAGTTTTTAGTCAGTGAAGAATCTAAACTCAGTGTGGAAGAGCCAGGGATAAACAAAAAGGTCACATCACTGGTGGTTTTTTGTTTTCTTGCCATTGTAATAAAAAGCAGCATTAAAGCTCTCCCATAAACGAGGTCTCCAGATGCAATATTTTATATCCCCCTGAAGATGCCCACTGATGGAAGCACTGGTGATGGACCAGCTGGAGGAGCGCGGCCGTGCACTCAGCCCCGCCGGCCCCAGGTACCACACAGGGATGCAGTGAGCCCAGGTTCTTGGGCTTTGCTCTCGCACACCTTCATATCTATACTGTGCGCAAGTCCTAGCTAATCTGGAGCACAAGTCTTATGAGGAGCGGCTGAGGGAACTGGGGTTGTTTAGTCTGGAGAAGAGGAGGCTGAGAGGAGACCTTATCGCTCTATACAACTACCTGAAAGGGGGTTGTGGCGACGAGAGTGTTGGCCTCTTCTCCCAAGTAACTAGCGATAGGACAAGAGGAAATGGCTTCAAGTTGCGCCAGGGGAGGTTTAGATTGGATATTAGGAAAAATTTCTTCACTGAGAGGGTGGTCAGGCATTGGAACAGGCTGCCCAGGGAGGTGGTGGAGTCGCCATCTCTGGAGGTGTTCAAGAAACGTGTGGATGTGGCGCTTCAGGACATGGTCTAGGGGACATGGTGGCGCTGGATTAATGGTTGGACTTGATGATCTTGAAGGTCCTTTCCAACCTAGTGTTTCTGTGAATCTGTGAATCAAGTTGGCACCTGACACTATTTTAAATAATTTCCTTGCTCATAAGACTGACAGCGTGGCTGACATGAACTTGGAGGATGGCTCTAAATGTGCATTGGTACCAGACCGTGGGTCACGACTGAAGCTGAATAAGCAGCAAGAGCAGAGGAAGCCACAACTGGTGGTGCACCAGGTGCTCTGCGGGATCACTTGCTGTGTCTTCTGACCACTTTGAGGTGAAAATTAGCAAAGTGACAAGGAACTCATCCCCAACATCACAATTGTCCTTGAAGATGTGAATTGCTGTTGCTGGTTTAAATTAGGACATAATTCAGGTTATCACCAATAAATGATACACAGTAATGAATGCTATGAACCACAGCACCACTCCTCAGACAACTCAGCTGCTCCAGATGTGAACTGTTAAACACAAGCAGTGGAGAATCTGTTTTATTCCTTAGATGATCTTCAGATATGACTGAGAGAGGGCTCTCACTTTGTAGTATAGGCTCCTGATTTGCAGATAAACCACTTTCTGAGGGATATTCATCAACAGGTTGTCTCTACATTTGTCCCTATAACCATTTGCAGTTCTGACTGAACCACCAATAGGTTTAAGAACAGTGTAAGCAAAAGATCTCCAGCCCATCCATTGTAATAAGGGAGATGACGGGATGCTATTCACCCGCCTTCCCTCGTGAATGTCCCACGGAGGGTCTTCCTGACAGCTTCGAAGAAGACGAAAAGCAAAAATATGCCGGGGAGGAGAGGAAATAAATCTCTCCATGAAAAATGTTTTGTAAGAAATGTGATGGGCTGAGCTCTTCTGCCAGGACCCGGTGTGCAAATCCTTACTCACTGGCGTATGCTGAGCTACTCTAACAAGCAAGGATGGCAGAACCAGAGAAACATGGACCCAGGTCCCTGTTGTGCTGCCAGAGCACCCACTCACGCTCTGCAGCCCCCATTTCCACCAGAAATTCTGTTTATGAGTTAAATTCTGAGATGACTGAAAGCCAGCAAGTAATTGTCACTGAGCTGTCTGGGTGTGAAAAGAACATAGGCAGCAGTTGCCCCAGAAGAGTCCTTACTTTTCATATCAAAACATTTGACGCAGTCTGCTTCTGACATCTAATTAAAAAGGGCCACTTTCCTCCACCTTCATCCATGTTTAAGACACCATTTTAATATCAGCCCAGGTTATTAAATCGGACAGCATGAGAAGTGCAGGAGATGCCCACAGTCATGGGAGAATGATCCCCACCTCAAAGGGGAATTCAAGTAACTCGAATTGTTAAAGGTTTTTTTAGCTAATTTGGAAACATAAGATTTAGCGATACTCAGACAAAATGAAAGCTCTGCTTTTACTAAAGATTAGCCATTTCTTTTAAAGAAAATGTATTTTAGGTGGACAGCACATCAGACTTTGCCATGAGTCTTTTCACTACTCTCCTTTACTGCTTTTGGTTTTCTTCTGTTACCTACAAATATTTTTAATGTTTTATTATATATCTGGGTATACTGATGGTGTTTTATTTGCGGCTTTTTCTTTTTGTTTAGATTCTCCTGCAGAGATTCCATGAAGATTAACGGCAAATTTTAGAAGAAGAATTAAACTTCAGGGCCTTTATAACTGAGATAGATAAAATTAAAAGACACAGATGTAGGTTTCTTTTGCCAAGGAATGTAGCCAAGCCTGATTACAAAGTTCCTCAATAATAAACCTTCATTGTTTCCTCCTGGTATTTACAGGAACAGGGAATAAGTGATAAAATCTGGTTGTTATTATTGTGTTACCTTATGTTATTGTCTGTGTGAAGCAAAGGAATAAACAGCTTTTGATGGTGATCTCTCCTATGAACAGTTTTTCCCAGGAACAAGTGATTGGGCTTGCTCTAATCACTTGATATTGTTACAGTGAATTAGGGAGGCACTGAGATGTGCATCACCCACCTGTGAAGTGAGACTTATTTTGGATCCTTTATGTTCTCCACGGCCCAAAAACTTGCTGTACATACTAAACAAGTCCTAGGGCTATTAAAGGGGACCCTTTCGGAGCTTGTTTTAAAATGCAAGGATTGTGCATGAGCAGCAGCCATGCAATTAAAAATAACTACAGTCCTACTTAACAAACCATGCGAGGTATTTTTAAGGTGCTTAGTAGAGCATCATGGGCAACGCCCTCACGCCATTTAAATCAACAGCAAAATTCCCAGACATTTCAACAGCTGTAACACCTTTTTCTATTTCGAGTGATTTCTTAAATTGTTTTTTCCCAAGCAATTCATAAATCCCCAGTGGGTTAGGCTGGAGCTGCTGTCAGTAAAGTTGCTGTATGCCACGAGAGATCAATCCTGACCACGCTCGGACTCGTTTTCTCAGGGTACATTTGGACTGCTGTGTTAGTCGTAGCCATCCAAGCCAGCTATTAATGTTTCCGCATACGGGCAGTTTATCAAGACGCGGCGTAATTCTCTTGCACGGATCCCCTGCTGTCACAGTTCGCCTTTTGGCAGTGCCAGCTAGAGAGTGTAACACTATTCCTAGCACGTTTTGGGGAGGTACGCTGAGCATAACACCCGCGCTATCCGCCGAGCCCAAACCGTGATGCTATGGCTTAAAAGGGGTGGAAGCACCGCGACGCCGCAAGCACCGACGACGTTCCTTGGCACATCCCACAGGCGCTGCGGTGTCCGCCGGCAGCTTCTCACCGCCGCTGCTTCTCCCCTCTGCCCTGCCTCGGTCTGCTGGGATTATTTTTGCGTTCTATATTTACCCCTCGTCTGCCGCCGCTCCGTGGGATCAGTATGGCATCGTTTCCTCAGTTTCAAGTGAGGAGACCCCAGCTGTGCGTATCTGGGGCGGGCGTCCGAACGGAGCGAAGCCTGCCTGGAACGTACCGCCAGCAAAGGAGCACACCCAGCCCTGCCACCGCCTGTCCCCAGCTCTAGAGGGGTGAGAGGAACGATAATTGTTATTCTCTGCAATCAGAATTTGGTATTTAATAACGATATTCTGTTCTCCATGTGATAAAATAGTGTAAGCAAAACCCAGAACCTATATTCTCTGATTTAAAACATCCAGCACACTTGTCTCTGCAGCTTACCAAACAAGAATGCTGCTAGCACACAAAAGCACTGAGCAATTCTTTATAGGAAGCCTGTCAAATACGGTTTGGGGCATTTGGATGCCTCATTTTCATCTAGAAGTTAACCCTTCAGCTAATTGAGGAATCGTAACTTGACTTTTTGATTCTTCTCCGTAGGACTTAACAACCCTGAGAACCTCCACTTCCATCATTTTGATGACACTGAGCCTTTTAATCAAGCATCGCAGTTTGCAAGGACTGCAGTGTTAGTTATCTGTCATAAATAGTTCACTGCCAAAAAATATCAGGTTATTTCTGCAATATTTATGTTAGGAAGACTTAATGAAACGAGCATCCTGGCGTTAGCAGAGGAGCTATTTCAGAAAGGGTGATCTTCAGAAAGTTCAAGGCACTGTGAACTGTGAGAGATGCTATTTAAAAACATATCATCCTTATGTCCTGTGTGCTGCAATGCGTACGGCGCTCATGAAAACGGAGGATCTCGTGATTTTTCTGCCCTACTGTAATGCCTTAATTTTGGAGTCGCCCTCGCTCTGCATCCCTGTCCCAGAGGCAGAGTGAGCAGATCAGCGCACCACTAGTGACCTGAGAGCAGAAAGCCCTCCGGTCTGGAAAAACAGACTGTCCGCGACCTAAGATGCACTTAGCAAAGAACGGGATTTTTGTAGCAATGAACAACGAATGTGGAAAAAAGTGCTGCCGAGATCCCAGCGAATCGACGCTCCCTGCCCTCTCTGCTTTCCAAAAAAAGGAAAGGGGACAAAAAAGGAAAAAGTCTTTGGAGAAGCCCCATCAGCTCCGTTCTGTGGGGTGGCAGCTCAGCTCTGCGCTCGCCCGCTCGCCACGCTGGCCGGGGCAGCCTCTCGGGGGTTTTATCTCAATTGACAGGTATTGCCCCAAACATGTCTGTCCAGCTCGGTAGGTAGGACACGGTCTTCTTTGAAATGATCAAGAGAAATGACCGTTAATATTGGTATACGTTGGCGTGTTGTATCTCACATGCAGCCTACGCTTTCTGAAAACAGGCCGGTGCTTTATCACTCAAGTAGGAGAAGTGGATTTGGGTATACATCTCAGGAAATCCCGCTTCGGAAATAACACTGACCAGATGCCAAAAAATGTGAAAGATGAGTATCTGAATAAAAAATGCCAGTCTGCAAGATAACATATTCCTAAGTATAAATCATGAATATTAATCCAGCAAAAATGGAAGAATTAAAGGGAAGGTGTTATTAAAAAGGTGGCTATTAGTCTTTATTTATCTCCTTCAGCATGATAAACAGTCTCATCGCCTCCAGAGTCTACCTAATTGCAACTGGAAAATTGTTGCCATGGATGCCACTAAGGTATGCAGATTGCTAGTCTCTATTTTTTTAATCTGTTTCAATGGCTCTTTGTACGACACGAGTGGAAGCGCCGCTGGAATTCAGATAAAAAGGAGCAGTTAGAGAGATGAGACTCAGCCCCTTCGCAACCGGACAAAACCAGACCACAAGCGTTGTGTACCGCTCGCAAGCCCTTTCGTAATCCTTCAGCTGCTCAGCCAGCAAACGATGCTCTCGGGAAAGGAGAGGGAGCTTCGATGAGCGGGTGGGCACTGTGACCACCTTCAGCCGTCTCGTTTCGCCACGCTCTGGCACCAGCCCACGCGTTTTGGGCTGAGGAGCCGCGGGATACAAGCCAAAATGTGTATTTAGCAGTATCACCATGGGTTCAGCTCTTGAGCTGAAACTGGGCGCTGGAGAGCGGTCGCGGTCCGCGCTTCAAGTGAAACTACTGCTCCATCACCCTAAGGCCTGCATGGGCCACTGCCCCCAGTAACTAACTGGCCAACAAACCAGCTCAGCACAAGTAACGCTACTATACAGAGCGAGAACAAGAAACAGAGGGAAAGGAAAGGAGAGAAAAGGGTGTTTGCATAATTTGCTGCTCCTCATGCGTCTCCCGCAAACTGTTTACCTTTTCATGGAAGAATATGCTGCCCGGGCCTCCCCAGACTGAAGTTTTAAAGGTTCCTAAGGAATGAGATTGTAGCCGCTGTAATCAGACACACGGGTCCCTCTCACTCCTCTTTTGCAGATTCCCAAAGAAGAAAACCAATTTGTATTGGCACGCCAAGGGATGCAGGAGACTTGCTTTCAGAATAAAACACTGCTCTTTTAATCTCACTTACAAGATCTATTTCTGTTACTATATTCAGGACCAAAGAGAAACCAAATAACATTTTTTTTCTTAACCATTTCCCAAGAAAACTGCTAGACATGTTGGTGGCACCATACGCTTGAGTTTTCATAGAATCATTAACGTTGGAAAAGACCTTTAAGATCATCAAGTCCAACCATCAACCCAACACCCCCATGCCCACTAAACCATGTCCCAAAGTGCCACGTCTACATGTTTTTTGAACACCTCCAGTGATGGTGACTCCACCACCTCCCTGGGCAGCCTGTGCCAATGCTTGACCACTCTCTCTGTAATGAAATTTTTCCCAATATCCAATCTAAACCTCCCCTGGCGCAACTTGAGGCCGTTTCCTCTCATTCTGTCGCTGCTCACTTGGGAGAAGAGACCAACACCCACATTTCCTCCCACCCAGGCTCTGCTGAGCCCACCGGAGCCATGCGGAGCAGCAGCAGGCGAGCGGGGCTGGGGACGGCAGCGCGGGTGCCAGCGACCCGCTGGGCTTCCTGCGTGTGAGCCAGGAGCCATGACAGCCACAGCACCGACCAGCTACTTCACAAGCCTGTTGTGACCATTAATTACATCATATTTGCAGAGAGCTTTGAAGATATTATTATGTGAAGAGCAGCCTTTGGGAAATCATTTGATAACAGTATATACTTTCAACACAAAGTACTACTCAATGTTACTGTACTAGCATCAGTCCTAGAATTTATTAAAAGCCAAAGGCACAGATGAATCACCTTTTCACATTAAAAATGGTAGAATATTTAGATAAAAGCCCAGAACAATAAAAGTTTCTATTTATTTATATCAAAAGCATAAAAGACTCGGCAAATTGCATTTGAAGCACTGAGATAGATAGTTTTTAAGTCATTTCAGATCAATAATAGAATTCTGTCTTAGCTGTAATTAAAAAGATAAAGAAGGAAGTATTTTAGTAGGGCTTTTTAAACTTCTTTTTATTCATTATTTCAGTCCCTGTCTTTGATAAAACAAACAAAAAAATACAAAACCAGTGCCACCGCAGCCTGTGTTTGAAGGCACATGATTCCTTTACACAGCCTTCCCAATTACTGCCCCAAAAGTAAGTAAAATAGTAGAAAAAGGAATGTTGCAGCACAGAGACTGTCTCTAGGCTCTGATGTGACTGAAGTCAACGTTGACAAAAGGCTATTTGATCACATATATATATATATATATGAACTTGGTCTAGCAGTCTATAGTTCATACAATAAAATTCAGCAATAGAATTATCTGTTGCAGTCTAACAAGAAAATGTAGAGGCTAAAGCTCTCTGGGAGAAGGATTATGTTTAAGCTGAGCCTCCCCTAGCCTGGATTCGCCTCTCGCCCCAGCCACGGCAGCCCCCGCAGTATTGGCAGTGGCAGATCCACAGCCGGTGCTTGGACCGCTCTCAGAGTAACGGCCGGAGGCGCGTTGCTCACAGCAAGAAGAGTGAAGAAAACGCGTAGTACAACCAGTGCCGTAAAAACGAGACCTAGTACTAGTTTCTTCAGTGCAAGGCTGAACTGGGGAGTTACACTTCTTGCAGTGCTGCTGATCCTGATGTTGAGCGTCCAATGCCAAGGGTGGCCATGCCATTACCAAATGGCAGCACCGGTTATTTTCTAGCGAGAGCAGAAAGGGAGCAACAGGGCTTTAGCGGTGCTCCTCACCGCCAGATACCTACATCGCCCCGTCGGGAGAAGGGTGAGATTTCAGTCCACCAACACTGCTGTCTTATATCATCAAGAGCTCTCTTCTTGCATGCAGATTTTTATTTGTTCTCCAGATTTTGCACTAGGTATTTCTGTGATGCATTTTATTGCTTAAAAAATAAAACAGCGAGCATCTCAAAATAGACGTGCACAATATTTCACTGCTGATGAAGCAGGACAGAAAAGACCTGTTTTGAATGGCTGAAAGAACAAGAAATTCTCATCTAGTTCGCAGCCAACTCTCAGAGTGCTACAGTGATGAATAAATTAGTTAAAATAGAATCGCTTGTTTTACCTGCAGATTTTGAGGACAATTTGCCTGTTCTCACACGGTGCAGTCAACTACAAAAATGCAGATCAAAACAAGTAACAAGTTCTGTTTTAAAACGGAAAAAAAAAAAAATCAGGTAACATTTTTAAGTCCTACAAAACCAAAATGAAGTACATGACAGGTAACAGTCTAAACAGTCTATTTAAAGAAATATTTGACTAGAAAGATATTTGCTTTCATAGAATCACAGAATCATTAAGGTTGGAAAAGACCTTTAAGAACATCAAGTCCATCCACCAACCCAACACCCCCATGCCCACTAAACCGTGTCCCGAAGTGCCACGTCCACATGTTTTTTGAACACCTCCAGTGATGGTGACTCCACCACCTCCCTGGGCAGCCTGTGCCAATGCTTGACCACTCCCCCAGTAAAGAACTTTTTCCTAATATCCAGTCTAAACCTCCCCTGGTGCAACTTGAGGCCGTTTCCTCTCGCCCTTTGCTCCCCTGCTCGGTTCTTTGCACAGGCTCCATTACCAGACTGACCGCCAACGCGCCAAGTCAGGAGTTCGTAGATGGGCCGATTTCCCGACCGTTAAGCTCGCGGTTGCCGCAGTCCGTATACCTTGCTGTGCCAGTTCAGTATCTCTAGGGAAATGCAGACATCTGCAGCAGTGACGGCTACCGGGAGCAACGTTTTGCAAAGTGCTGCGTTGCCGCTGGCGGTGATGAAGGCAGCTCTCCCCGTGCTCCAGCAGCTGAGGCTGCCCAGGGCCGGCACCCCGCCGGCTGCAGGCGCATCGCCGGTGGTGGGACAGGATTCCCACGGAGGCTCCACCTGTCTTAACGGTGGGGTTGAAGAAGTTGTCTTGCTTTAGCTAAATGCTGCTGAAACGCCTCACCAACCTTAGCTCCTCTTCCTAATCAGGTTTTGCTTTTAACCTAGTGAAAGAAGCTAGAGTAAAAATTTCTCTCTCTTATCTCCGTTACGAGAGACATAAACCAACTCCTCGGGGACAACAGTGCCAGGAAATGTCAATTTTTTCCTCACATAAAGCCAACACGGGCACTCATTTGGTGTCCTCAGACTGAACCATTCTCCCACAAAATCATGGCAGCTCCCTAACTCTGAGCTGTAAACTTATAACTCTTACAATTTTGTAACATATATTAATATTTCACCGGTAAAGAAATGGTCTGTAGGCGTAAAGTTTCATCCCGCTTCATGTATTAATGGCAGCAGTGGCTGGAAACTCGCATATATAAATGCTGCAGCATCAGCTGTGTTTCCAGTTGCTCTTCTTTTATTCCTTCTCAACAAAAACATCTTTCCCACATGCATTGTAATCCAAGGCGGTGAGCAGAGTCTCCGTATGCAACGTGCTGGAGCATCATACCTTTATGATAACTATTTTACCTTTTCTGTTTCTTCTGCACCTTCTTTCTTTGGTTTACTCCGCATGGTTTTATCTGGCCTCCCGTAGCCCTTTCCCCGGCTGCAGCACCGGCCCAGGGGAGGAATGATGGGATCAAAAGCTCACTCTGGATTTCCGAAGCCACTCTTGCATCCACAGTGTGCGTGAGCATCTGAATAATTCATTGCTTAGGATATTATAACACAGTTTTTTGTAGGTCACGGTTTTCAGCGACAGACGTTTGGCATACACCAACTGTTTTAAATTGCTACGTAGAGTGAAATTTAATCCAAATCCGTGAATTGTTTGGAAAAGCTAAAAATAAAGTTTAAAAAATCCCCAGTGGATGTTACGTGTGCTCTAGGAAGTGCAGAGAACGATTTCACATGCTGCATAATAAATAAATAGTGAATCATCTACAAATGCTGAAGATGCTTCATACACGTCCAGGGGAACGACCGGAGCTGAAAGATCACGTTTCGATCCACAAGCGAGTAAAAAAGAAGCCAGAAGGGAGAACGCCGCCCGAGCACGACTGCGTTGCCTCTTGCCCTTTGCTGCCCGCTTCCGGAAGGCCGGCTGGTGAGAGAAATCCTAAAGCTGTAGCAAAAATCTGGCCCTGCTCAGAGGAAAAGGGCACCGGGGCGCGCGTCAGGGATGGGCTGTCTCTACCAAAGGCAGCCGCGGACCGCACGGCGTCGCGGGAGTCGCGCTGTAGAAGGGACCGAGCGCTCCGCTTGCGTACTTCAAGACGAGGAGGTGGAAAAACACGGCGCAGAGTACTGTCCCCAGGCACCTTGCGTCGCTTGCTGGCGAGCCCGCGCAGCCGTGGCGGGCCGCCGTCTCCATCCCTCGTGGGAGCACCGCTCCCTTCCTCCCGCAGCAGCTCAGCTCTTCCCCGCTCACGGGGCAGGACTCTGCTCCAGCAACAGTCCTGCTAAGGTTCAAAATGCATTTTATTTCATAGAAACGTTTTCTGAAATAATTGAACCAGGCCCTGCAACATCATATTGACTTTGGGATGTATTTATTTCTAATTCTTCAAATTAGGGATAGTTAGGAGAGACTGGAAACAGGAGCAGCGGTTTGTTTTCCGACCCGCGACACCAACAGCTGGAGGAAGAAGAGGACAGACCTTGTTTCACTGCTTTGTGTAATAAGTATAGAAACTCGGCATAAGATTTCACAGACATCATGTGTATTAATAAAAATGTATTTTTATACATTTTTAATTTGAGCTGTCAGTCATAAAATACCTGCTGCGATTATGGCTGCTTTTTATTCACATCTTTGAAGAAGCGTTCTTTGACGGACACATTGTCACGGTTACCCTGCAAAGCACAAAGTGTAAGTCGGACGACAAGCTGAACGCCAAAGCCCGCAGGCAGGCAGGCAGGCAGGCAGGCAGGGGCTGTGGGTTAGGCAGGCAGGATAAATAATTGCAACACCTTTCTCGGTGGGATCTGATGCAAGGGAAAGGTACCGCGACCGACCGCCAGCCTAATTCAAAGAAAGCTCACCGCTTCGGTGAGCTTGCGCTTGATACAACTGTGATCCATGCCCAGGCACCTTAATAAAAGCCAAAGGTCCAGCATTCTCTTTTGATAGCATGGCAATTTACCCTCCCATGCTGCTGCTTTTAAACAAAGCTCCTTTTCCAGATGAACCCCCTCATTACACAGTGATACTAATAAAGCCCACTTCATCTGCGTACTTTTTACTTCTCTTTCTTGAACTGTAATAAAGCGGCACGCAATGAAAGGCAAACACGTAAGGGATTGGTCCACAAAAGAATCGGGCACTTTTGGCTAAAGCTGACTCCGCCAACCAAAACTTCGCAGCTCCTCGTCCTTTGAAGGAAGCGACGTCACCTTCGCTGGAGCCCAGTCACCTTCACTGGACGGGGACAACGGGAATCCAAACGGGCACTGAAAGGCACACAGGGAAGGATCACACCTATTTCATGTGACACTGGGAGGATGCGGCTGGTACAACAGGAAAGCATAAATATATTATATGGAGATCTCGCTTTCTTCTGAATTTTTCACAAGATGAGAAAAAAGCCCGAGTCTCAAAAGAGCGCACGTCCGTGCCTATTCCGTGTGAGATACTTTGGCGTGCAGGACGCGGAGAGGTGCCCGTGCTCTGAACATCAGCAGGACCCCAACGGAGCTGTCTGCACCACAGCCACCCAGTCAGTGGTGGGCAAAAGCCTCCTCTGCACTCGGACGAGCGTTGAGGCGACCACCACACTCGCTGCGCAGCTTGGGGGTCTCAAATACAGGTTCTGAGAGTTACAGGCTTTACCAGAGCTCACGTTTAGTCTCTCTGTTACCTGTGTAATAGGGCAAGACGTACCAAAAGCAGCAGGTAAGGTGTTTGCTTCAGTCATTGCAAACGTATAGTCCTTTCTAGGTTTTGCCTCCCACACCCAAAGGGCTGGGAAGGGAACTTAAGGATCTTACTAGAGTTTTAACACCTGATTGGGTGGACGCAGGACATTTTAGCTGCTGACAAACAGATCTGAGACGTAACAATGAGTTGTCTTTACTCCCAGTGGTGGGCAAAGTAAGGAGTAGGCTGTAATTCCAGCCTACCTGGATTTTAGCTGCTACACTCAGCTGTAAAGTCATTCACGAGCTGGCACCTGGCAGTGACCCATGCCAGTTAGTCCATCAGTAGCTGCATCAGACACAACACGCAGGAGAAAGCACTAAAACAAACACAAAGTCTTCCAGAGCCATCCACCTACCATACATACTGTATCACAGACATATTTGTTCCATTTTACATAGCCATTTATATAGCCATTTTAATTAAGAAGTGTAATTGCCCATTTAACATGATTTAAGGATTTAATTTATGGCCTTAAGTTGTACCAGGGGAGGTTTAGACTAGATATTAGGAAAAATTTCTTTACTGAGAGAGTGGTCAAGCATCGGCACAGGCTGCCCAGGGAGGTGGTGGAGTCACCATCACTGGAGGTGTTCAAAAAACGTGTGGACGTGGCACTTCGGGACATGGTTTAGTGGGCATGGGGGTGTTGGGTTGATGGTTGGACGTGATGATCTTAGAGGTCTTTTCCAACCTTAATGATTCAGTGATTCTGTGAAGGAGACAACTTTATGTGCACTGGCTGAAGAGAATTACATTAGAGTTTCTATGATCACAGTCATAGAATCTTTGGGTTGGAAGAGGCCTTCTAAGGTCATCTAGTCCAACCCCCAACGACTACCTCGACTAGACTAGTGCTGTGTACACAGACCCCAATTCTGCCCTAAGCAGAGAACATAAGAATTATGGGCTTGAGTAATTCCAGACAAAATGACTTTGAACTGAGGAAAGGTTCACGTGGTTAAGGAACGCAGTGCGGAAATTCTGAACTGTTCCGCCTGCCAACAGTGTTTGAAAAAGCATTTACAAACAGACCAACAATATTCTGCAACACTACAGCTCAGAAACTATAGGTTGCTAACCCAGTATTTAGATCTACAGTGTTTCCTGGGTAGTGCAAAGTGAAAAAAGGAAAACACGGCACTTGGTGACAGCTGTTTGTATAGGTTTACCTAATGAACATTCAATTCCATACACATGTGCTTCCATCCAGAGTACCGTCAGCTATTGTGGCATTTGTCAAATCAAATATCGAGACTGTAAATTCTTAAGAATACTGACTCTGAAGTCATACTAATTTACTTAGAAATTAACGTTTCTTCACAATTTCAGTTATAATATACAACCAGTTTACATTTATCTAAAACAGACTTTTTTCTGATAGATTATATTAAGCAAGTTAAGTAAGACAAACCAAATTCCATCCTCTATCACTGCGCCATACGTGACTGGTGGACCTGATCTAAAAGCATGGAAAAAATACTGCAGAAAAGGTAAGCAGTTTTATATACTTTGTAAAAGCAAACCCCCCTGTAATAGTTACTTCTGCAGCTCTTCAGTGTGCGCGTCTGCCAACAAATTCTAAAACACCTGAATATATATAAGATGTAAGTGTATGAGAACAGAGCAGCATTTTTATCCTTTGTCTCTCTGTCAAAATCTTCTTATATCCTTAGAGGAATTATTTTTGCATATTCGATAATGGCTGCACATAGTTGCATTCCTCGCAGGTAAATACAATGTCAAGTAGCTTACGCACAAGATTGAGATTGCTTGTAAAAAATATAGGAAAGAGTAACTTCTAAAATCAGATTTAAAAGAAATAATTTCTCTGAATACAATAAAAATGCTTAAATAACTTCTTCCCTGCAGTGTTAGAAAAACTAACAGTGCTGTACAAATATCAGAGAGCCCAAGTACTTGACTATATGAACTAAAAATTGCTGATTTTTATGAGGTATAATTTAAGCAGGAGCCATGAAAAAGAAGTTACTGGACTTCATTAACATCTTTAATTGCAAATTAGTTTTGTCTCCTTTTTACCTGCAGCCCTGTAGCACAGCTAGAAGCACAGACAAAAATACTACCCCCAAAAAACGGAAAATATCCTCTGGGTTTGAAACATTGTCCATTTTTCCTGAAGAGAAATTACCATCTTTTGTAGGTAAGCAGGTCTCTCCTTTCCCTTTTTTCTCACACATAACACCCACCAAGTCTAAGGCTTCACCTATAGATCTGAAACACACAGGGAAGAGCAAACTATTCTATTTTAAGACCTCAACCGTCACTCTCTAGAGTGTTATTTAAGACACCGAACTCCATCAGTAGGCTCTGGGTGCGTCTTCAAGGAAGCGTTAGCAAAGGTCGTTGAGTCACCACACCAGCCGCATCGGGCACGGTGACGAGAGCAGCCACCACGCCATCCGGGGCTGCCACAGCGCACGTGGTACGGAAGGAATATCCTGTCCCTGCCGAAGGAAATCAGAATGCTAATTAATACAGCAAAATTCATTAAAACAAATTCACTCCAAGGCTTTACCCGTGGCGGACTCCTCCCCTTAGTCTCCAGAAGACCGTACTATTTTAACAGGTAAAAAGCGACGAGTAAGCAAACAAACGGCTCTGTAGAGCATTATAGCTTCCTATAAGCGTACGTGCTGGCAGGTGCTCCTCTGATACACATATATATGCGGATCAGAGGGCTTTCTCGTGGTTGGGCGTTCATAACATTTCCCAGGTCTTTTTTTTTCTGGGGTGGTAATGGGGAACAGAACAGAGGAGAAGAAACAGAGAGCAAATGCCCTCGTCTCACAAGCCCCATTTTATCAGAAATGAAGCTAAAATAAGCATCATCTGAAGGCTTTGCAGGATTAAGAGTTCAGAAATCAGTTCAGTTGCTCCAGCTTACAGGGAATTGCCGGCTGCAGCCGCCGAAGCGTGATCGCTGCCCACGGTGCAGCCGAGCAGAGGAGCACAAACAAAGGACCGAATGGGCACGGCAACGCTTTGGAAAGCAAACATTTTGGATAGCAAACATTTTGGATTATTGTTTTAGAGCATCCCATAGCAGCAGTGGAAGAGGAAAACAGAGAAAACATTTTTATCCACACAGAAAAACGTTCTCAGATTTCTACACGATGCCCTAAATTTAAGCTCCTCATTGGCGGATGCTTATGTTTCCACTGGAGCTACTGTGTAGCATAGCAAACAATTTTAAAATAAAGTTTGAGCAAAAAAGCGCAAAAGAAGAGGACCTTGCATGAAAACCCGATCAGTGCATTGCCAAGAACAAGCATTAATTAAACTCTCCTTCCTCTGTCTTCCAGACAGCTGTAGGATCCGTGTTGGAACAGGCAATGTGCAACCATTTCAGCTTTCCAGTTTAGAGACTACGTTGCCAAAAGCCGTTAGCAGCAATCTTTATATAACACGGTCAGGATCCACTCTTCCGTGCCATCGTATGCTGCGACTTCAGACGAATTTTAGATGTTTATTTATAACGCATTATCTTCGTGGTCCTGCAGCGTACTTGCACTCTCCGCTCCGCCCCAGCCTGCGGCAGAAACAATAGCTCTGATACGCAATCAGCGCTGCTCACACCCATCGGGGCCCCGATGGTGCTGTACAGTGATGACAATAATTCAGAAGTAATCTGCAGAAGACACATTTAAGCCACAAACTCTTCGCTGTGGGATTTAGGGAGAAGTTCGGGCTGGGAAAACGTTTTGCGTTTCAATAAAAGTGTACCAGTGGAAAAGAGGGAGTCCTAAAGCCGGACCACAACGGAGGACAACAACAGCGAAAAGCCTGTCCCTGACAAGCGCCTGAGCCCACGCATCGCTATCAGACCACTGCTACGGCTGCTGGCAGCTCCCCTCTGGTCTAAACCGACTCTTTTAATGCTCTAAAGTACTAGGGAAAATAAAGGTCGTTGCCATGTTTGCTGCCCGCTGGTGATGAAGCCGCGACGTCCCCACCCCGCCGTTCCTGTAGGAAGCCCTGGTGAAGGCGGCGTTAGCGCCCTGTACAGCACTCGCACGGAGGAAGCCGGCTAACCGCCCCACCGTGGGACCTCCGCCCCGGGGCTGCAGGAGCCCCACTGAGCGAGGTCCCGGCGAGCCGACCCTCGTGGACCATCCCACCGCAGAGCTGGCCCTACTCCAGAGCTGGCCCGGACCAGGCGACCCCGTCCTGAGGGTGTTCATGGACATGACCGAGCGTGGGATTGCTTTCTGAGGATTTGTAAGGACCCTCTGAAATCGAGGTTGCTGAAGGAGTGAGAGGGAAACAATGAAAATGGACAGCGTCAGTGCAGAACTTAGGCCCAGCTCAATAGAGTAGATACCGCCAGAAATAAAATACATGTTTTATTTGTGTTTTGCATATAATAATTTTTTTTTAATTTGTACTCAATACCTTTAAATATACTTATAAATATCGAAAAATTCTTCAAGAACTCTTTCATAATCATGGTTAATTCCATAAGCGTATGAAAATGCTTAATTACGTTTCTTAAGGATGACAGTAGTCTTCGATTTGTCAGGTGTGCCCATCTGCAGAATCAGCCGGTCTCCAGGAAATCCTTCTCCTTGAGTCACCCTCAAACACTTCTCCAAACCCAGATTTTGGACAAGGTGACAGCCCCGTGGGTTTCTCCCCATGAAAATGCACAGCCGTCAGAAAGCGGTGCCTGGATACCAGCAGGAAAACGTGAAAATTTGACTAAAATTCTCAATTTTTAATTGTTGGCATCATTTAAAAAGTTGCCTCTAACAGACTTTTCCATCGTGCATTAGGGAGAACAGTAAAGTTGCTGACTGGTGCCAAAAGCAAGCAGGTGTGCAGATAACATTTGGTACTGTCAAACTGATTTCATTTTCAATTGCACACCATGCAGTTTGCCGGTACACTTGGACACGATGGAAAAAATAAGCAAAAACACTTTACAGCAATGCAGGCTGAAATTTTCTCCTTATAAAAAGACCTCCACAGCATGGGGTAGGGGCAGCAAACATTTAAGTCAAAGTCAAATGAAACACACAAAAAAAAGTTAGTCATTGTAAAAGTCATTTTAAGCTGAATAGAAAGATGGCAGGATGACCGACGGGGAAGCGTTGGCTTGTTTCAAAGGGATTACCGAAAAAGACATTTTCCATTATTTCATTCTGTGGGCATATGCCAGTGTAATTAAAAAGCTGTTTTGAGTGACTATGGAGAACATCACTTTGGAGACGGTGCTCCTAACACCTCTGGGACAGGGCTCTTCCCACGGGTGGGGCACGATCAGAGAGGGAACCTACCTTCCCCGTGTGCCTATACCTCTGCCCATGTTCAGCTTATTTCTCATGTTCAACATCAGATTAACATATTAATTTTAGTTCTTTTCTTCCTCCCATACTATTATTTGCAGGATTAAGTAGCAGATTAGAAAATGACCAGCATTAATAGGATGGTTTCTTTAAAACATTTAATCACCTGTAGTCTTGGTGACTTTTGTTCCCAAAGGTAAGCCCGAGCCTTTCCTTCAACCAGCTCAGAACAGGGCTCTCTGCGAAGCAACACCTGAAGATTTATCTAAAGCAATGCAAGCAGATCCTCCTGCTAGGTGATATCCCATTTCCGAAAAGCCGATGCTCTGATTTTCTCTCTCTAAGGGATTCACCCCAACTTCCATAAAAACCTCTGCGACAACCAATGACCTTCACACCGACTGCCATGGTAAAATACCATCCTAGGAAGTGAATAAAACTAACACTAAGATTAAGCTCATTTTTATGCAACAGTATTACGATGGCAAAGCCTGCTTTCTGTGACACATTAGACCAAAATTTAACTCTTCATAATACCATTGATTCTCTTAGACTGGTAATACTCATTCCGTGTTTAGCCATGTAAGTTCAAATCAGGGCCATCAGAAACCAGGGAATACATTTTCATCAGAAGCCTGATGAGCAACATTCTTTTGTGTGGCAAAGCTCCACTTACCCTGATTTTCAAGCTTAAATTCACAAAAAACAATTACCTGCAGAGACAACTTCCTGGATCACAACAAAGTTATTCCTTTCTCAATGCATTAAGAAGTTTCCCTAAGAAATGAACTCCAGAAGTGAAATAAGGTACATATGACTTAGTAGAGTTGGGAGGAAAAAAAAAAAAAGGCATTCAGGAAGATTATCAAAGCATTAATTTGCCTTCCTGAAGGACAGGCCACACTTAGGTACGGCGCGAGCTGCATTTCCACAACTCTTTCCAAATATAACCTTTTAGGGTTTTTGTTCTGACTTTTCCATCAAACTTGACATTAACTTGAAAGGCTGTCTTTGTTTTTCTCTCAACTAAAAAACCCCTCCTGCTGATAGGTGCCCTGAAGTGAAAGAAACCGCCTTCAGAAACAGGGAGAATGTCCAGGCATTATAAGATTTCTCTTCCTACTGCTAACGTTGTTTGTGAATTAAATGTAGCTCTATTGCCCTTTAAGCTTTATCCCTATGCTTTTATCTTTAGCTTCATTAGTCTCTTTAGAACACATTTCAGACAGGCTTCAAAGCTTTCCCATGTAGGAAATAAAAATTTCAGATAAACTGGACTGCTATTTTATTCTGATTTTTCTCACGTTGCCTCCCCCCGCCCCCCGCCGGCTTTTATTTACTATATCTAAAGACTTCAAAGGTTCATAACTGTTGGTTGAGAGGGCTGGATGCTATTAAGCAGATGTCATTACTCTCTTCATTTTTTAACATTTCTCTTGAGAGATTTTTTTTTTCCAACTTTAATCCTCTCTTACGACTTCAGGATTTGTTTTTCAACCAATAGTCCAGAGTACATTTTTATTTCTAGCACTTGCTAGTAATAAAATACGGATTATTTGTCGTAAATCCATGAATTCATCAGCTATACAGCAGTAGGATCAAGCAACGAGCATTACAGATCTATGTTTCATTGCATGATTTTTATGAAACAAACAAGCATATGAACACAATAAAGTGGGATATGCAATTATTTAGCATGAAATCCCTTATTAGCTTTATCAAAATCAGAAATTAGTCACTTGCGTCAAATTTTAACAAGGATTCTACTAAAAAGCAAATCAGGTGGAAAAAGTCCAACATTTACTGTACAAGACCTGCAAACAGACAAATTATCCATCTCGGAGTGAGAATTCCCCTGGGCATGCATAACATATATGCACAGAGCCGTAAGCTACCCCAGGTGAATACCAATTTATATTCTTTTAATGGTCACACGCTTTTGCTCTGCATTTTGCCTTAACGTTGCTAAACTGCCTCACACCCGTCATTTGGCCCTGGGTTTAGGATGTGCTGCTTCTCATGGCACCTGACACCTAAACTCTTACCTTCCTGAGCTGAGAGAGAAGTAAGGATTCAACTGATTTCCCCAGAACCCGAGTTTTTCAGGCTCCCAAATTCCCTAAAAGGATCTCAGGAAACAGACACCTCCACGATCAAGATGCTCTAAGGAAGTTTCAGACCCCCCAAAAGATGACACCTCATTTCCAGAGGCACTCCCCTTCCTTCTTCTGACATCTATCGCACAAAGCGCTCCCTAGAAATAACACTCTATTCTTTTTCGGCTTTAGACTTTTTTCAGGAAAAAAATTAGACCTACTCTTGTTACTTTTCCTTACACTGGGCTGATCTGAATCCAGCCTGCTCTTGGTCTGACGTTCTCCATGATGACAGTGCAAGTGCACGAAGAATACAATCATGATACCATGCCATGATAATATAGCACCCAGCATAAAACACAATCCCACAGTTCATATAGCAAAATACACTACTGGAAAATTTGAATACATTTTTCATAGACTAAAGAGTGAAAATTAAGTAAAATTATTCAGAGGAAGAAAAAAACTGCAAAGAATATGTTTGGAACAGGGGAAAAAGCTCCCTACAGCTCTTTTCAAGAGAGACTAGGTTTATGTGCTGGATACATCTAAGTAGAATATATCAGACATGGCTGGGACTCCTTGCAAAGGAAAAAAAAAACCCAAACAAAACCAAAACCACCCTTACCACAACATCAAAACTGTATTCTTAAAAAACAGAATCCATTCAATTCTTGAATGACTTATGAAGCTCTAATGGGGGGGGGAAAAAAAGGAAATTCTGTATAACTTAAAGCACATCTGTTGTGAAATAATCAGACACACCAGCAAACCAAAATCATGACTAGCTTCAGGTAGAATATGATTTCACCCCTTTTTAGTTATTTTTTTTAATGTCCAGAGAGATTTCTTTAACTCAGCGTGTTAGAAACCAGTAGTTCTAATCTATCTAGAAACTAAGACTGTAGTTGCTACGGCAACATTGCCTTTTAGACCCACTAGCTCTTTACTTAATATGCCAACATTTGAAAATATTTTACCAGTGTATATGAAGCAGGACAGGATTCTAAATGGCACTCCAAAATTAAAAACAGAAAAACCAAAAAAACCCCAAAACAAAACAACAAACCCCTTGCAAATGTTTTTTTCCTTAACAAGCTGCTCCTGTTTCATTAACCAAATCCCAAGACAGACATGCTGGAAGCTTCACTAGTATTTGCTTTTAGATTCACAGTCCTAAGGCATATTCCGTGTACAAGCCCTCACCCTGCTGGCCAGACCACAGACTGTCTGCCTTGGAACCTGCTCTGTTTCCAAAAAATAACCAGCCATACCTACAGTGACACGTGCCTAGGAAACGTTTGAGAGTAATTTTGTATTTATTTTATACACAGAAAGTGTAAGTGCATTTCTAACAGCAAAAATAAAAGACCGCTGTGTATTTAAATATACTCTAACTAGTAGTGCTATCATTCCGTTGTAAACGAAAATGAAGCACTCCTCCTCCCCCCGGCTGCCTACAAAGTCTGCATTTCAAAATACAGATGCATTTTCAAAATACATTCAAAGATGTATTTCAGAATATGGTTAGATTGTATTTCAAAACACGGTTGTGAAGACCAAGTCGCGTGCTTGTGGGTGAGGATGAGGGGAAGGCCAAAGAGGCAG
>NW_010544774.1:0-557 GCF_000687285.1 Phaethon lepturus
GCTCCTAATTTATTTAGTAAATCCCATCCCAAGAGGTAAGGGGCATCCTGGCATATACAAAAATGCATGAGTTAAAACTTTATCTCCTACTTCATATTTCATTGGTTGAAAAAAAGACCTTACTTCTCGCTTTCCCGTGGCCCCAATCACTGGCATAGAAAATTTACTTAAAGATCCCTTACAGCAATTCAAAACAGAGTATGTAGCTCCAGTATCCACTAAAAAATTAACAACTTCATTCCCCAGCTTTACCGGAACTGGGGGTCTGGCTGGGGATGTTGGCATAGTTACCCCCGGGCCCCGTCAATCAGAATCTAGTTCTCCCATCATTAACAGATCCACTTCCAGCACCTGTACTGGCACGGAGCCATTCTGCCGGTTCAACTTTGAGCACTCTCTTTTCCAGTGTCCCTCTTGCTGTCAATATGCACACTGATTTGATCCTAGGGGTCCATTCATCGTTATTGTGGGTTGGGGACTAAAATCCCATTCCGTGACCTCTTTCTCTGCAACTCGCCTCGTGATGCCTTCCTCTATAGCTCGCCCCATGACCTCTT
>NW_010544775.1:0-26150 GCF_000687285.1 Phaethon lepturus
TATATATTATATATATACTCTTTTCCTGAAAACGTGAAGCAGCAAATAACTAGAATGTTATTGTAAGTCATAGAATTGTTTTCCCATCACATAGTTCCAAATTCTTGATTTCTTTCCAGCTTTCCTTTCTGGATCCCGGTGTCTCTGATGCTTCCACGTCTCAGCTTTGCTTGTTTTTGTCACAAATACAGAGAAGTGACATTAACTAGGTTGGAAGAATACCCTTACAAATCATGTGGGTTAGCCTCTCTTCCAGGACCGCACAAAACTTATTTAGGACAGATATTCCTCTTGTTTCAGTTAGCAGTTTCTGTAAAGTTGTTTTGACCTTTACTGACAATGAAAATACCTAGCAGCATGCTACGTACCTTCTACAAGGTACCTTCTGCAAACTACCTTCCAAAACAGTTTAACTCCATCCCCAGTAGCATGGCAGCACGGCAGAAAGCAATGGACTGAATTGAAAGGGCTTGCATTTCACCTCCAGAAGACCCATATTTGTTCATAGGATACCAAAACTGACATTTGAAAGATTTTTTATGTCTAATGACAATGTAAAATAATTTTTTTTTTTTTTCCTGGAGCTACAGGGAGTCAAGATAATTTCTACAATAAATGGGATTGCTGGCACCATTCCAAGAGAGCAAAAAGTTGGAAAGGAAGGAGATTCAAGTATGTGTCCTGTCTCTAACACAGCAAGCCTTATTGCATTATATTTCACTCAATGCAATTTAATAATAATAATACTAAAAAATAAAAATTCCACTGTCCTTTGACCTGATGTTATAGAACTAAGTAGTGCAACACACTATTTAGTCTTTTGAAACAGCATTCACAAAAGAAGAATTTAAATGTATTTATCTTCAATGAGTAATCTACGTATTTATGTGCATTTCATTTTTGAAAAATCCAGCAAAATTTGAGTCACTTAGGCTATGGCTATACTCAGAAATAAGCGAAGTCCATTATCTGACCCTTCAGCCAAGTGAGCTGTACAGTTAAACTTTCTTATCCTATAGAGAGGGTGGCTGCATCCAACAGGGTTAGACCCTGAGCCGAGCCTGGCCGCTGTCGAGCGGAGAGCCAGGTGGTCCAGGCTTAACGCGGGCTGGGGACCATGCTGGCTCTGCTGTTTGACAGAGGTGGTGATCAGATGGCAACGGCTGGGCATATGCCCTGCTTCTGCCGTCTGCTTAGAACAGCAGTGGTCAGACCCTGCACTTTTTTATTCCCACTTGGAGTAAAATACACTCCTTTCCAAGAGCAACTTAAAAGAAATTATTTCAGAATTTTAATGCTTCTGTTAAATCAGTTACATTTACCTATTCGTATATAGTCAAATAAAATTATTTATTCAGATACAAATATGTGGTTTTATTGTTTATGAAATTTTAATCTTCGATTTGCTGAACCTTTGAGCAACACAAACCAAAAAACAAAGGGCTTACTTCTGTCAAAGTAGAAACATAATTTAAATGGTAAAAAACCTCCTTTCAAAGTCTCCTGATAAAACTCAGAGGAGAGGTATGCATACATGTCAAAGGTCTGTTGACGGTTAAGTGAAGGCTTTTTTAATTTTCATTTTATCCTCTTCAGGATAGTGATAGAAAACTAGGCTTATTCTTACGAAATGCACCTACATACATTTTGCCAATGCATGTTTTTATACTGCCAAAACTATCAATATTCAGGTTTTCTTACACGTTTACTGGCGCTCTGTCAGACCCCCGTTCTGAGCTCTCCTGTCCACCCAAGCAGAGGACGAAGAGAGTATAAGCCACATTTTATTCCTGTGCGTTAGCGCTCTCGGTCCTGGTAAACAAGCTAAAAAGCCAACTAACGCAGCCGACGCCTTGAATGATGTAATTTCTCATCGTACGTGCCAGGAATGCTCTTCAGCCCTGCCATGCAGGTAGGAATGCTGCTCAAAGCCATGGCTTCTGGCTCAGCAGCGTGTTCAGCGGCACGAAGGGCACTCGGCATGCGGTGGGGATTACCGAGCCGCGCCGGAGGAGGAAGGAAGGCTCCGTAACCACCATCCCTTGCTACGCCCTTCGTAGAAATCCGTCAGATACAAAAGGTAACCACAGTGACAGCGAGACAGGGACGTACTGGGAGGAGATGGCTTGTGGTGAAATCCCAGGTTTAGGATCAGCACCTTGTATTTCTGCGAGGCAAGAAATTTTCTATCTGCTTTAGGACTGCTGAAATTTGCAGATTTTTGCAAGAGAGAGAGAAACCAGAACAGTTGTCACATTTCTGCCTGAAGTTCACTGGAAAAAAAGGTGTATGTTGGGCTGGGAGATTCAAGGTGCTGCCCCTCAGTTTAAGGGAAAAACAAGGATTTAATACATATCTGTCAGCAGCAGCCTGGCTGCTCGGTTATTCCTAGTGCAGTGTTTGTGACAAATTCTCAACAGAGCCCCTAATAATATTTCACAATATTACAAAAAGCTTTCTCCTTTTCTGACTGCAGTTTGTAGTAACGATGCAATTTTTTGGGACCATGAACAGGCAGGGCTGTCAACCCTAGTGTCGCATCAGCATTGCACCCCTGTTTTAATCAATTATATTTTGAGAGGTGCATTTGCAATACCTGGAAAACTGACAGAAGACACACCATTTGGTATTGACCTACTAATAATCACCTGCCCTCAGGATTAAACAGATCAGAAAGACTTCGCTTTCATTAAACATACTCTTTGTTTGAATACATATGACTAGATGCTGTCTGGATCTGTTCGTAGGCTGTGGGGATCTAGGGCAGGTACTGAGACCTGCCAATCACTGGAAAATTTGTGCTGTTATCTACATTCACCTGGGTGAGGTCCAACCATAGCCAAAAACAAAGAATGGAACAGAATATATTTTATTTGGTCTAAGTACTTGGAAAGTTAGAACTGTCTGAGAAAAGTTTTTAGTTTGTGGTACTAGCATGGATATGACATACCCTCCAAAACGGTATGGCTGCATCCCAACTGCCTTCTGGGAATGATCCCTGGCCTACACCAGTGCCCAGAACATTGCCAGGCAGGGGCTGGGACAGTGCTGATAGACCCAGGGCGACAAGTCCGCTGGGGACCGCTCCAAAACCTTCTCAGTGTACATGGTCAGGTTTCTGTACTCAGGTCTGTGGACTCTGGAACTCTGGAAATGTTTAATTTACCAGCAGGAAGACAGCTGGTCGCTGTGTGGACGTCTGAGAAAGTCAACTATCTCCTCTTTCCCTTTTTACCTTCAGAAGGGTCACTCTTAACAAGCAACAGATGTTAGCTCACTCTCCCTTAGCACATCTTACCCCACGAGGATAATTGTCCTTTTACAGGACCCACAGCAGCTTCCAAAGCCAAATACGAGAACCAGGACTGAAGAATTCACAACATATGTCTTGATCATGGCTGAGAAATAATGGGCTCCTCATCCTGAAAGACCTCTAGTCCCACTGACAGGTACTCACAAGCTGAAAATTTACCACCTTTTTTGTTTCCTCGGGGACTTTGAAAAATTTGGACTGAACCGGTAGATGTAGCCAGAGTATCTCAAACCCAAAATTCAGTCCAGATACAATGACTGAAGATACAAAAAATTCAAATGTTGCTTCAAGCCACTGTTATTAAGAGCTCGTCATTTCATCTTTGGAAATCAGCCAGGTACAGGTCAGTCAGCAATACTTATGTTATAGGCTATGGTTTTATCGTTGCAACTAATATTCCAGCAAACCCTTCAGATTTACATTCAGAATTTGGCTCAGTTGCCTAAACATAGGTCTCTGGCACCCTGTGAGATGCCGTAAGGTGTCCTGCCTGGGTTTAGTTGCCAACTGAGAGTGGAGACCTGCCAGTCTTGTTTCGTGGTATCTCAGAAATCTTACAGCAGCTCATGGTACAGACGCCTTAGTTTGTGAATCTAAACAGAGCCTCCAGAGATGTGTGAGCAAGCTATATGGAACACCAGAGTTGTAAACTGTTCGCTTCAGTAATAGTGAAAATTGATGGGTTTTTTTCTTCCAGATTGCAAGCTAAATAATTCAATTTAATTAAACCAAAAGGATTTTTGCCTAAAGGTTTTTGTTTTGTTTTATTTTACTTCATGAAAAGGTGAGTCACTATGGTATACTATACATGGTATTACCTTTAATCAAAGGTTGTTTATTGTTCTGTGGGTAATTTCTTAATTTTATATATTTCTCCCAGGCAAAAAGATAAATTTTCTAAGCTGTGAGAAATACCCAGTCACATTAACAAAAGCTGCAGATTTGAAATCAGGCTACCACTTTGAAACTGTCTTCAGAAGTATACTTAGAGTTTAGTTATAAAATAATATATTGAAAGGATAAAAAGGAGAGAAAAATAAAGATCTGTTGGACAACATATATAACTACATATTTTCCTACAGTTTTAAAATTTTAGTTATTTAATAGTCCATATTGTAGGTAGTATGAATGAAAAAAACCCCCAGTCAAACAAACGTCTCCACAATGTGTTTAAATGAGTATGATACAGTTTAGCTGATACATAAAGCTTTATGCTGATAAAAAGGTAAGATGCCAAATACATGATAGAATTATATATTTGTTATTATACCTAGTATAGAATAGAGTGTATTTTCTATTTCAGAGAAAACAATGAAATAGCAAAGACTTCCAAAATAAAACAATCCTTCTACAGAAGAAATATTCAGAGTTTTAAACTTTTGATAAAAATATGCATATATTTCCTTCAGTAAACATAACAAACTCTTTCTGAAGTAGCAGGTTTGTTACATGGATGGAGGAAGATGGCAGTTTTTCATCCATTAATCACAGCAAACTGTAGCCAATTTAAAACGAAGATACAAAAGTTAGCTTTTTAATTACAGTATCATATTTTCTCATGGATACTGATCGCTACCAGTAAGACACAAAGAAAAACTACCCAAGTCATAACAACTGTCAGAAAGGTGTATAACATG
The DNA here is from genome assembly GCF_000687285.1 of Phaethon lepturus. Classification (NCBI taxonomy): domain Eukaryota; kingdom Metazoa; phylum Chordata; class Aves; order Phaethontiformes; family Phaethontidae; genus Phaethon; species Phaethon lepturus. The sequence continues at coordinate 4,951 of NW_010544775.1, forward strand.
GTGTGGTGAAACTTACTTTTGATGATCTCCCAGTGGTCTTTGTCCAATGGATTTTAATAATGACTCTGGTCGAACTGTTAATTTCGGTGATGTCTTGGGGCTAGTATCAGAATCTCCACTTTCTTCATCTCCCATGGCCTTAATATAGCTCCCACTTCTCATTCTTCTGCAGGGGATCTCTTCGTCTTTCCCACCAGTTGGGTATCCTCCCCATTCATCCTGAGGTACCTAATGGAGACCAGAAAACACAGGCGCAAAATGTGCATTATTCTTTTTATATATTTAAATACTTCCTTCAACATCATTTTACAAAGACAAGTCATGAATTTTTTATTCTTCAGAAACAGATCACTTAGAAATTTCTAAGGTCCCCAAATTATTTAGCAATTTAATTCCAACTTGAAAATTGGAAATTTTCAGTTTATTAACGTTGGAACCTAAGAAATAATCAAGTCATGGTTATTGAGCTGAGCTGCAATATCTATTTGTAGACATGCTCTAAATTGCAAGAAGAAGCTTAGCTTAACCTCTTAAAAGATTGCACACAGATTTTCAGCAGATAAAGTTCATTGGGTGTCTCAGACCTAAAACTCATTGGAAGCTGAGCACTTCGGAGTCTTTTACCAACTTGCCTTATATGCAGCTTTGCTTTTCAGGAAGCTGAATTAAGTATTTAAATTAAATTCAGCTGTGATTTTGGCAAAAATGGATAGGATAATGATTTAGGGCAAACTTCTATGAAACAAAGCAAATATGGAAATTTCTCTCTGTTTCTTATTTAGAAACTGCAAAATAGTTCACAGAGGCTGTAACATATCAGGAATGTAGACAGTTAATTATTAATACATTTGGCTGAGGCTACTTTCATGCAGTTGAGGTGGTTTTTCAAATAGCAAGATCGGTAGTCAGATAATCCACAGCTGGTGGATGGGTTATCTCTCTGCACCACAAATTGGCAGAGAATTGAGCAGGAGCAGATTTTCAAATCCAAAGTGAAATCAGCCTTGTTTTAAGACTCATGAATAAAGACAGTGAGCCTGTCCCTGCCAGTATTGCTGAATCTTTGCTTTTTGTTTAATCTTCCGAGGTGCTGAGTCCTCTGGTCCTAATCCAGAAAAACACTTAAGCATTTACTTAACTTAAAGGATATAAGCAACTCTCTGAAATCCATTATAATGACTCATGGTTAAAAAGAAGGATGTGACAGAGTACATCAGTGGACCAGGGCTGATGCACTTGGCAGTGTCAAATCCTTTATCAACATAATGACTTCATATATATTAAACAGTACAATGGCATTATTTACTAATATACTATAAAACTGAATTTCCAGTTAAACTTATATTAAGGAGTTTCTGCAAAGTAGATGTCTAATAAGGACTTTCAAGTCAAACATATTTGAGACGTTCTATAGACAGAGTTCACTGCGGAGCGGAAGCAAATGTTCCCATTGGTTTCAGCAGTCTTGGAAATTGTATTTAAATAACGAACATGATCTGCCTGTCTTCTTTACTGCCCTTTCAGGATACATGAATTAGCCACACACCAGATGAACAGACCTGGTGCTTTGAGTCCCTAAAAAGGGATTAAGGGTGAAATGAAGTTTTAAAAGGGAGTGAACAAGTAAAGATAGAGGTATTAAATTAGAGAAACAAGCTCAGGAGAGAAAAAAGAGAGACTGAAGATGAAGTCAGGTAAGGAGAGATGAAACAGATCACACAGACCAGAAAATGTTAGAGAGAAATACCAGAGAAAAAACCTGTGAGATATATTCTTTTACAAAGTGATAAGACAGAGCATGAATCTAAATGAAATATGGGTTAGATCATGCAAAGAAACAAACTTTTCATATTATTCAGCTTTGGATGGTGACTGGAAAGGCAGCATGAAAAATCTTCCTGAACTTGAAGCCAGTAAATGTGAAATGTCATCCTCATTTCTTTTCTAAGACCTAGTACGTATGAGATTAAAGTTGGAAGAAGGTTTTGAGATTCTAGGAGACATCAAAGTATTCACATGTAGTGATAGCTGTAACAGCCAGACTCCTAAAGTATACGAAATAAACATATTTTCTTAAGCTTTTTTTATCTACAGCTGGAAACACTATTAACTGTAAAAAATCTGAACTAGAGAGCTAGATTAAGAAAAATGAACTGATATCATACAAGCATATTCTCACTTTTAAATCTTCCTTACTACTTGTACGTCAGCATAGCTAAAAAAATTCCAAATGCTGAAAAAACATTTATTGGCATCTACATGGGCCCACTGGAAGTTATACTGTTCAATTTTCTGTGTTAAAGCTGGATTCTTATGTTCAGTCTTAATATGCTTTTTTCAAAAAACCCGTAACTTTTTCATAGAATAATTATTTTGTCTTGAAATTTCTTTCCTTCATTTTAATTCAAAGTTAATTAAATAGAAAGTTTAAAAAGACATTGATCAATAACCTTTTACTTACTCAAATGCAAAAAATTATTAGTTTCTCAACTTTCTTTTGTCTGAAATTCCATGTTCAAATAACTAGATAAGGACTGGATTTAAATGAGTAAACACAGGCTTAATTGTTGATTGAAGTTGCAAAGACAGGAATGACTGATTTTTTACATTAAAGTATCTAAAAAATTGTTTCTTCACTGTGATAAGGAGCTTCCTGAGGACAAACCTTACAGTTATGTGCCTTGCTATTTTTAATTAGATTTCTTTTGCTTAACTCATAAGTCAAATGAATTCACATAAAAGCTAAAAATTGAAGAAGCCCTGCTCCACTTGTACTTGTGATGTACTCATGGTACACACAAACACACCAAGATTCTCTCTCTGAGCAGAGTAACTCATTGACTGCCACAGAAGCATTTAGGATTGAAAAAACATTCACAATTAAAGTATGTATATTTTTTTACCCTTGAGCTATTCAAAGTAACAGGATACAATGAACACAGAGAAAATGTGTCTGGAGTCTGGCAAGCAAGTTTGACAATGGGTTCTCTCAGAAGTTTCATACACAGCCTAGGAAAACAGCTGGAGTCTTTTTGCAGTCTTCAAAAGCCAACAGAAGAGCCCTTGACATTGTTTTTCCTAATGGGTGGAGAATAGAAGAAAAAATTGTGTCCTAGTTCAGCCTGGTTCATCATTTACTTTAGCTGATAGGTTAAATACTTGAAAAAATCTTTCCAAATCCAGGCCAACATAGCTTTAAAGAAAAGTGGAATTATTATACTAGTGCAGGAAAGATTCTTGTTTTGAAATATTATCAAAAATATTTAGCGGCATGTGAGGGTCATTAAATGTATCTTTTCCAAAACGTGAAAAGGGCTTTGCAGCTTGCAGAAATGCTTTCTTACAATAGTTACCAGCCCCTGAAATTCCCATCTGCAGGGCTTGCAGCTGCTAATTGGGAATAATTACCCTAATTATCTACTTGCATATAGTGATGAGTGCTGATATTTATAATGTCTAAAAAGGCCTTCCTCCTGTTCTAGATGTTAACATGAATCCTTGTATATGCAGTTTCCATCCACAGAGGAGTTAGACTACATATTACCATATGAATTTCCTTTTGTAAGAACAACGAGCTGACAAGGTCTGGATCTTTTAATTTAATTTCGTCACCGGCTGCTGATTTGGTTATAACTATTACAGAAAATGATGAGTCTCTTTCATAAATTTCATGCACTGTTGCTGTGAGGAGCACAACCATGTTGAGGGAATTTGGGATCTTTTAATTGTTCCACTACTGATTCAGTGTGATATCTTACATTAGTCACCTAGGGCCAGTTTTATTAAAGAACCTGGTACCTAAAACTGACTACATTTTACGGAGCTGATCCTGGGAGTGAACTCCAGAACCTTAGGTAGGACCCTAAATTACCCATAAAAGGTGTTTAGGAGAGTTAGCTCCTTCAGAGTAGCGTCCAAAAGGAAGCAAAAGGTCCCTTTAGTTAGCAACCAAAATGCAAAGCATGAAGAAAAATCTCAAATGCTTCTCTTTTCTTGGGTTTATTGTAGGTGATTACAAGCAGCAAAAGGCCCTTCTATCATTTCCCATTCACAGCCTAAAACCATCTTCTGAAGAACAAACTCAGATTTTTTTTTTCCAAAAACTGAGCAGCCTTCTCACTTCTTTCCTTCCATGACAAAATGGCTGTGGAAGTGGAAGACGTTACTGCTCACCTTCTAATCAATAACGGTTGGAGTGCTCAGGAAGGAGAAGACAGTGCTGATAAATACTGGCATGCTCTCCTCCTCTTTTTGTAACTCATGGCCTTTTCATGAAACACTCACAGATTGCCTGGGGAGGTCTGGTTAGCCCTTTTCATGTACAAGAAAGCATGTGTTGAAGCCTCGTGATCCAGGCACTTACCTGGAATGAGGGAGCTTAGAGTCCCTGGGCCAAACACTAGCATGAATTTTATGTGAAAGGGTGTTTGGATAAAACTTGTGGAACATCTTAACAAAGAAAGAAGTGCCTTTGCTCCAAACTGCCTTACAGCCTGCTGCTCAGATGCACTTTGGGGAATTGAGAAGATGGTGGTTTGACTTTGTACGGAAGAAACTAAACTCGCATCTTCACAGTGGGTATTCTAGAAATTTTGTTACTATGAAAACAAATGTCCTTGTTTTAGAAGAAAAGTCACTATCCTTGTCTTTTGTTAGAATTCTTTCCTGCTCGGTGTCTTGGTTGTGCTCAGATTAGACCTGTCAGAGGAAAAGGATTTTGGACCCCTGACTGGGCTTCGGCAGTAAGTCTGTCCCCTGATTCTCAGATTGCACAGATTCTGTGTGTAAACAACAGCATGTGTCAGTGAAAACAGGGATCAATTCACCAAACCTCTGGAAAAAACTAGGAATCATGGAATCTCTGGTGTTGGAAGGGACTCTGGAGGTCTCTAGTCCAGGCTTCTGCTGAAAGCACGGTCAGGTACAGCAGGTTGCCCAGGACTGTGTCCCGCTGGGTTTTCAATGTTTCCAAAGGTGGAGACTCCACCACATCTCTAACGTTTGGCCATACTCAGGGGGAAAAAGTTTTTCCTTATATCTAATCAGAGATAGATTCCCACTCAGGATCTAGTGTTAGCAGTGTGAATATCCAAACTTGTATCTAAGAAACACTAATGTCAAAACTGGAAGAACCAATGAAATATTAATTCTTCTGGACTTTGACCACTGTTAATTGAAGGGTTTTTTTCTTTTACTTCAGTTTAGGATTTAGCAAAAGAAGTCAATCTGGCAACATCTGCTGGCATTTCAAAAGATATCTGCTCCTGTTTTTCCACCCACTTTCATGGCATTTGCTCACAGCTCCCAGAATTTTAAAGGTGTTCCACACTAAACTGCTGATCTGCTTAAAATCTGGCATATCACTTTACTGTCTAAAATGAAACACTTCTAAATATATGGCTTCAGCTGAGGGAGCTGACTATCACCTCTTCATACTTATCATTCTCAAAGGTTAAAATGAGGTTTACCTACCTCATAAGAGTCCTGTGAAACTTAATTAGCATGCAGATATAAAATGCACTGAAATATTCATTACGACCTAAATCTTATTTTAGTAATATATCTTTCATATTTTACTAGAAGCAGAAGCTGTCTGTGTATGAAATTAGACTATAGATAATATGAAGAAGGAAAAGATATGAAACACTATGTAGTAGATATGTAATTTTTGTAATTTTATGCTGTCTCAGCCTGGTCAAGAAGATGACCTCCCAAAAAACCAACCCACAATCTGAAATGTAGGGAAGAGATTTTCTCTTAAATCATGCCTTCTTCAAGGAGCCTCAAAAAAACAGTCTTTGTGCACAGCTGTAAGTAGATGAAAGTAGATGACAATCTTGCAAGGCAGACAGAAATGCTTTTTAGCATGGTAGAAGGTTTCCTTGATATTATAATGGGAGGTGGGAGCTGGACTTCCTGTGTTTTCAAAGATTGTGCTGAAGAAGGAACACAGTTACTGGAATTTTCTTCTGAAGTTAGTGACATTAATGACATTCTCCTGTTTATTCAATGTGGACTCTTGACCCTGTTGGTCTAGCTTTTTGCAGGAGGGAAAAGTGTAGTATCTGAAAAAAAAAAATTGTTTCCTCAGTATCTATCCTTGTGTCTATACCTCAACACCGTTCTCAGTACACACTTTTAACTATGTTTTCTGTGTTTTTTTTTTTTAATGTGCTGATTCGTTGTTCAAAAAATATGAATTATACAATGACACCATTCAAAATTTTCTACAAAATATGGCAGGGACTCCTCCTCACCACTAACAATACCGATACTCGTAATTACCTTTAATTTTCACATGCCACCCCCTACTCCCTGAACTCCTTGACAGCTCAGAAGTACAGAGAGTCCTTGCTGTATTCCCTGAAAGTCTGTTGACACTATGCATCAAGGCAGGAGCTAATCTGGGAGAGAAAGAGGCACCTTTGCCTTGCCAGCCATTCTCTCCAGGCTTTGCTATGAACATGAATAAGCTTGAATTCAGGAATCTGGGAGTTGGGAATGGACTGGACACCCATGAATATCACAGACCACAAACATAATATTCCAGCTGGGAGATGTTCAAATAGGCAAACCAGTACCAGCATTATTTACTGCTTCATTTTAGTGTTTCGTGTGTAGTTCCAAGCAAGGCTGCACTAACTAATCCCTGATAGAAAGAAGACTTCTGTCCAGTGTACTGAGGATTGCTTAGTCACCACTTCTGTATTTTCTACAGAAGAGTGTTCTTTTCATTTAAATAATACTTCATCTCAACAGTGATGAACACACACACACAAAAAAAAGCAGCAGCACTATGTTTCCTAACTGGTTCTCCAGCAACAATGTGAATTGTAATCTGAGGATGGTTAAATACTGTAAATAGTGTTGTGAGGACTCTCTGGCTTTGTTTATACAGTTTGGATGAATTGGGCCAAATGCCCACCTCATGACCTACTGTGCTCATATTGCTGGCAAAGACCCTGGCAAAGACTCTCTGGACTCTGTGCCACCTTGATATGGTGGAGCGAGGTGCAGTCAGACAGCAGTGGTGGGCTTGTCCAAGCTATAAGTGATTTTAGCCTGCTAAGCCTGGAGCTCACTGAGATCTTGTGCCAGAACTTCGATATAAAGTGATCTTGGACTGAAGGGAGGGCTTGGCCTGCACTTAAATGAGAACCTATATATATATATATAGCTTCTCAATCTAAGATGCAAAAAGGGTAGGGATTCAACCAAGAATCCTGGGTTCCAGCTGGCTGCATATTTCCTTTGGTAAGTGACCCAGGATGCTGCTTTGTGGTCAGCTTAAGCTGCCTGGAAAATTATACTACCATCAACTTAACTGGGGCAGGTTTTCCTTAAGCAATATTCAGCTCTTCAAGCAATGCTAGTAATGCTGAAGTGACTTAGAGTGCTGCCTGGAAAATTACCCTAACAACAGTAGTAAAGAGAAGTAAAAATATGTTTTCAGCTGAACTGGTGAGTTGTTCCAACTAACTGTGCTGCTCCACAATCATCAGTATGAGCGAGAGAGAAGAATGAAAATGGTAATGGTGACTACCCTAGGGCTTTGCATGCATTAATAAGTGAAGACCCACTGTCTTACCTGGAGGCCAGTTGGCCTGCAGTGTTCCACACCCATGCCATTGAGCAATCTTTGCTTCCAAACCAGTGTGACTACCGGGAACAGCCCCTGGCCTGTGCTAAGTCCTGAACTCTATCCAGGAACTGTTTAGGGGAAATACTGGCTGGCTTGGATGAAAACAATGCCCAAGGCAGGCTCAGCCACATAATAGTATAGAGCATCAGGATGCAGTGCCAAGGAAACTACCCTGACACTATGCAGTTCGATATCATAGATGCAGCATAAGGTAGCAGTTACTTTAATAATGGAGGTCCATAGAAGCATCAAAGACCAAAACCTGCATCTTCTCATGCTTGTCACAAAATGCAGCATTTCTGCCAATTAATTTGCCATAGTCATGCCCTAGAGTTTGTTTTTCTATCTCTTTGTCTTTTTGGGCCAGCTCATAGCTGCATTTTCCTTTACATCTTTCTCTGTAAATTGAATTAATTTAATTACAATGCAAATTCTGCTAAACCGAGCATCAAAAGGTTAAAGACCCAAACTGGATTGCAGCTTGTCACTCACTACAGGTGAAGGGGAGCCAGGAAGATACTTGCCCGCTGGGCTGCCTGACCAGCAGGGCAGCAGATGAGGTCCAGGGGACTATGATATCAGCAACTGAATCTAACTACAAGTGGTCCTGGTGGGTATTTTTGGGAGAGGTAGGCTGAATTGCCTGCACCACATTTGCAGAGTGAACGGAGCCCAGCTACCTGCACAGCACAGGTGAAGAAAAACAGCCTGGTTTTTGTGACTGATGACGTTGTGGGAGATAAGACTCTCTGAGCGTGCTCCTGCTCACGGCGGGTCACCCGCATCCCGGTGGCCTCGCTGCATCACGTCCAACATTCCCGCAGGCAGCTGGGGCCCTGTGTGGCACAGCGCGGGCGTTGCGGTGCCTTCCTAGTCCGTCCTTTTCTAGCCACTTCCAGAAATGGGACAATAAAGTATCATCAGCCCCTCCAGCCCAGACTCTCAACACTGCATGACGCATCAGCCAAAATCACCTGTAGGTCCCTCTGGAAATATCTTTGCCCTTACCACTAAGGGAAACTCAGAGTTCTCACCTTATCATTACCCGAGTGGGTCAAGACCCCACAGACTGTCACGGTCACAGAAGTATAGAGTAAGAGACAAAAACACCATTAAAGGAAGAAAAGGAGAGGTGCTCTCAACATACTTTCAATGCACGGCACCTCTAAAACCTCAGAGACTGCAGATGTAGCGAGGACTCCGATGTTGCAGAGCTGTTATAAGTATAGACAGGGAAGAAGAACCTAAAAGGCAGCACCTAAAGGCTGATGCAAAAAGTGGCCTATAGTAAAAAGTGCCTTACTTAACCTAAGCAGGAAATGATATCACCCTTTTCTTCTATTTGTTATAGAGCTACTACCGAAAAAAACGGTGCCTGTCTTTAAAACATAAATAATTTTCAAGGCTCTATAAAATATATATATATTTGCCTTTCATCCATTTTTCTCATTTTAACTAATGATTGACAGTTTTGAACAGTTAACTCCAGATGACTCCAATTATTTAGCCTACAGAGTGAAATGAGTATTTTTTTCCTGTCTAGCTACCAGGTAACGCTTAACTACCTGCACACTTTTCAGAAGACCAGCTCACCTAACAGAATGTACCAGGGACCTTGTCCAGATAGACATCCAGCCCTTTAAGCACAGCTGTGACTCCCCTTTAAAAAACAACCTTTAAGCACAGCACTGTAAGATGGCCAAAACCAGTTGGGGAGGGGGGGAATCAAAGCAACGTTGATGAATGCTTCACCGTGTGTTACATTAATGTCCTTGCAGAAAAAAGCGGTGCGCAGTGCTCGGGAGAGGAGCTGGCTCTGCCCCAGGCAGCCAGGCTGAGCACCGGGGAGCCTGCAGTCATCACAGCCCCGCGTGCGCCTTCCCGGCCGTCTCGTCTGACATAAAAAACTGTATAAAATAGTAAGTTACTCCTGGTTCAAAACTTCTTCAGACCCAGCGACAACTTCGGGGAACAACTGCAAAGGTCAGCCTTCAGCTTCGGTGAGGTGAACGTTGAAAAACAGCTTGGCAGCACACTGTACTAACGTTGTAAAGGAGGACAATTGCCCCTGATTAAAGGGCAGTGGGATGACGGCCTCCCTTTTCTACTCCTAGCCTTGACATTTCTGTAGTAATAGGGATTTGTTTTGGCAGCTTTAAGAAAATGCTAGCTCTGAAATCTTTCTACTCTGGTTTGGAAAAAAAGGTTCAGCAATTAATTTCAGTCAATATGAACGTCCTAGTACGTGGGCATGGAAGCAGTGTTGTATCACTGATTAACACAGTAATTCAAGATACCAGCAATCTGAGACAACTGTTTGGTCAGAGCTTTACACTATTATTGATCGATTTCCCCTCCGCTTTCTTTTTTCCTTGGAAGGGGTATTTAAGAAGTATTCTGGGTTTTGTGACACACGAAACCATCAGTATTCTGTAAATACAGGGAAGTGTCAGTTTTATTAAATGCTTTTTATTGAATATTCTTAAAATCATAAGTGCAATACTTCAGAGATGTAATGGGTAGAGAGCATTATAAGGAACAAGTACGAGAGGCTGAGCTTGCTGCTCTGTATGGGAGGATTACACCCTTACTGACCCGGGGAATAACTCCACCGCGTGGTCCCAGGTGCGGCACCAGATGTTGTGGGCTGACATTAACACTGCGAGCAGACAGTGGGGCATTAACTGTCCCATCATTTCCCTTATTGTCAGGGCATTACAGGTCTCTCTTGCACATCTCCACTCCTGACCAGGAGGGCATAGGGCTACCTGAGACATCTTTGTGGGACCGTAACGGGCTGTAGAAATCAAAATGGTACAGCACGTGTCCATGCTGATTTAGGATGCAGACAACCCTGCTACCCTACTGTCAATACTAGCTTTTCCTGCTGTGGAAACAACCCAGTTAATTCTGGAGTGGTGGCTGGTCATAAATCATGGTGCAGGCAGCGTGGGTGATAATTATTCGGATGCTAGTACCAAAACTCTGCTAGCTCTGGCTAACTCCACTGTATGCATCAGTTGGTAGAGTATTGGATGTAGTTTCTGTAGTTCATATATGGGTTTTATGTCAAGCGAACAGGTAAATCTAGTTTCACAAAGATGAAGTGCTGAGAAAGGTGTGTTGAGTTCAAATCCATCCATCCCTGCAAACCAGCGGCAGAGTGCAAAGCAGTAGCACGTCCTCTCGAGGGCAGTAGTCTCGTTTGTGGGAATGTGTCCAATCCCCAGAAGAGTTCCTGGAAAAATGTAACTGAGGGCTTAATGCCTATTTACCCGTAAGCTTGTTCTCGAAGCTCTTCTCCATGTAGGCAGAACTTAAACCAGCAGAGCCTTGTTGAAATGGCTGCTTTTTTCTTTTTCTTTTTTAAGAGACCAACTCTTGTGCTTTTCTTTCATTCTGCAGAGTATACAGCTGACATTATTACCCACATGCTTAGCAGTGCCAGTGCTGTAATGGATGACGCTAGTACTTAAATGCACTAGGAAGACAGGAGTGGGCTGAAGCCATTTTTAGAACAACATGCTATTTTCTTTTTTAGTGCTGACTCATTCACTGTTCCTTGTGGTATGTTTACCTTGATTGCTTGCTGCTTCACAGGCTGTTGAATGGCTGAGGGAGGAATATTAATCAGTGACACATAGCACTGTGCTCCAGAACTTCAGTAATGGTGAGTGCTATGGTCTTGCCTGTCTTTTGGATTTATTGCAGGAACTACTTTTCTTTAACTAGCATTCAAAGGTATTTCAGTCCTGGAAACTGTAAAGTGACACTTTTGTATTCGTCACTCTAGGACAGCTATCTAGTTCATGCCCTTTTTTTTCTGTTGAAAATCTTTCCTTCTCACTAATACTCATCAGAGTGAAATTAATCAAAGTCATTGCACTGTATACGTGTTGAATCCAATTAACCAAAACAGCTGATGAAGACAGAAGAGATCTCACAACTCATTCGTCTTTTTCTCAACATATTTCACATTAAAATTAAAATGACATGGAAAACAGTAGCAGCCACTATAGCTAAAACTATACAAAAGTGCACTTTACTGCGTGTGTGATTTACTTGGCTATTCTGCCTGGTGAGTGAGATGACAAGTGTTTGGTGCCCAGAAATGCATTTGTAGCTCAATTTGTCTGCATTCAAAACAGAAATTAAAGACCCGTACATAGAATCATAGAATGGTTTGTGTTGGAAGCGACCTTAAAGATCATCTAGTTCCAACCCCCCTTTCATGGGCAGGGACACCTTCCACTAGACCAGATTGCTCAAGGTCCCATCCAACCATATCCTTTGAGTATAACCTACTGAACAAATATTCTCAATGTTTAAGACGCATTTGCTAACATTTTCTATGAAGACTATAGCAGGTCATAATGAGTAAACATACTGGTTTTGATTCTTTAGAAATCTGGGCTATAAGTAGTCTAACTGTATTTTGGGAGGGGAATGGAGGCAAGGAACAGTCCCTACAAGCTCTTGTGATGCTCAGTATCCAGATACAGACGGACTGGAGCTTTAAATAACCCATGAGGTACATTGGCATCGTGTAAAGAACCAGGTTTCACACATATCTGATCTCTGCTTGCCCACAGCTAGCGCTTGCAGTCACTGAAATTCTTCCAACTGTTTGGGTAAAAACTGTTGCTAATCATTCACAAGCATCTGATAAATGCTATTAGCGTACAGCTACAAACGGCTGCTCTCTGCTCGCGCGGTGCTAGTTGACCATTTGGTTCACTTTACAGCTAAGCTGATTTAACAACGAGCTGGAGCCCAAAGGGGCTTCTCACTCTTCCCTTCTCTCTGCATGTTCCCACCACCTCCACTGTAGCAGGAGTGATGCAAATCTGATCCGAGCTTTAGATGAGAAAAATAATCACTATTATATAGAGCTTTATTTCTCCTGATTTAGTTCTCTGAAACTGTCCACTTTAGGGCTGTATGACCACCCATGCTGGAACAATGGACGTTGACTGAATCACCTCTAACTTTCAACAGCACATTCCCCATCCAAGGAGATCCTCCGGCTGCAAGGACTGTCTGTGGAGGAGCAGGGAGTGTGAAACCCTAAGAGAGGAGCTAGAGACTAAGCATGGAGATTTACCAGGTTAAAGAAATATCTGCTTTCAACTCCAGGACATGTCTTAAGCATACAATGTGCAGACGCCTTCAAATCCTCTTTTCTCATCTCCTGCTTTCAGGTATTTTTGAATTTCGTAGAAGCTCCCTCTAAGTAATTACTGGGGAAGACAAAATGGAAGCCCAGAAACACAAAACAGAAACCATGGTCTCAAGCACAGGCCCAAGACACTGCCATGGTCTTCCAGTTTGGGATGCTGTATACCAAAACTCTCCAGTGGAAAACAGAAGTAGCAATATTTTATACAGGTGTCAAAAGAAAAAATAACAAGAAGGAGAATAGTAGATAGAAAAGTGGGTTGGGTACAGTGAATCCTCATATAACTAGGTAGTGGAGTAAAAGCCATATATTCATTATAAATGTATAATATTAAAATATAAACATAGAAAATTATTTTTTATTATTCTGGGGCATGTTTAGGTATTTATATATAAGATCCTGAAGGACTATAATTTCATGGCTTTGCTTTAAAAAGAATTTAAAAATATATAGCTGACATCATTCAGGAGAAATGTCTTTCAATATAATTTGTTGTAACGCTATAAACACAGAGATCCCGTGAAGGGCCTGGGGTTTTACACTAATCTGTTCACTTTTGCACCTCAGGGAAATCTGCTGCTGCATAATCAACTTCATAATCCTTTGAATTCTCATTGCCAGATATTCTGGAGCAAGGCAATAAACTCTCCTGGCTAGGGATCCTGACGTGTTTCTCTACCTTTCTCAATTTCTGAACCTAATGATTGTTTTTATCCAATCATTATTTAGTGATGCTTGTAAGAAGCAGAAGTTAAATATCTCTCCTCAGTTTTGCAGATAGAGTAATTGAAGTGTGCAGTGATTAACAAATTACATTTCCTGGGTCAGAGAGAAAGTTCGTTGCAGACCTAATAATGGGACTTATATCTCTGGTCTTAAGGATTACAGTGTGACAGCACAGCATCCCTCAAAGTAGAAGTTTCAAAACGAAGCATTTAGTATGACACTGACAGAACGGGGTCCCTTCAGTTGGTTTGCTGACCTTGGGCTAGTGAATAAACCAGCCACTCAGTCTGAAGGATATCTGTGCTCTGAATGGCATATCCAGATTCTACAGAACATGTATTTTATTTTAATATTGTGTAATGAGAATATTCCTGTTATAGAATTCCTGGTATTATTGCTTTCAACACAACTATAGATTCTTTATGGTAGTAACTGAGCACTTGAGTCTTAACAAATTTCCATCATAGGATCCTTGTGAACATGGAATAGCTACTATCTCATTTTTAAAGGGGCTTAAAAACGAAGTGCAGCAAAAATTTAAATTCACATCTCCTAGACTTTAAGCTGGATGAACCTACCAGTGGATGAACCTTCCTAATTACTGGATGAAAATTCCTTCCTGTAGTCATCCCAATTCACAAAAAAGCATAAAACAATGACTCTGCAAACCGTGTGCTTTCCTGCTCGCTGGGTTTGCCGCTGGGCTTGATCTTAGATCAAGCCTGGTGATAACAAAGTTGGTTTATGAACTCAGTGTTTCACATGCACTTGAGGGTGCTGATATAAGCTGGGAGTAAGAAGGCCCATGGAAAGCAAAAACTGGTGGCTTCTGCAAAGAAAAATGAGACGTAAAGAACGGGGAAGAAAAAACAATGAAACATGATGAGAAGGAAAGCACAAAAGCCAGCAGAGGTGTAGAGCAACCAGACCTGTCTGTGCAGAAGTAGGAGTATGTCATGGTAAGAAAAAAGCCAGCCATACCTAAACTCCTCTGTAATGCCAGAGCTGTACACATGGTTTTAGAACACAGGCACAAGTGGAGGTCTCTGCATGGGATGCGCTTCCAGTTCTGGCTCGTCGAGTTAGATTAAAAACTTCCAGGGAAGTGCAGGCTGCTTTACATACATCAGAACTGTACTTGGATACGATAAAATATCACAGCTGCCAGTCTAAATTGGAATCAGTTTGCATGGCAGTGCTATGAGGGTTGCAATTTCTTTATTTTCCTTCCTCTGCAATGAGGAACTTTCCCTGTTTCAGTGGGGAAGATTGATCCTGGATGGTCTGCACATGCATTCAGAAAGATCTGGCTCTCCAAGTGTGACTCATTACTGCTGGACCCCCATTGCTCGCAGGGGAGAAGCACAAGGGCTGTTGCTAGTCTGTGTTTGCTGGCTTCTGCAGAGCCCACAGGAACAGAAAATCTCTAAATACACACACCTGGAGTGGAGATTGGCCCATGTTAATGTGAGAATCGGTTAAGTTCTGGAGGAAGAGAAGCTCCTTAAAAGAAATAAAAGAGGAGGTACTCGGAACAAAGCAGGCTTTGCAGAATGTACTTGGTAAAAGTACCTAAGGGAATATTTGGATACTACGTTTTTTCCAGTGGCAAAGCTAGCTGCAGAAGTTATCCTCCGAGCTACTTTCTCCTTTCTGCTCTGCTCCCGCTGCAGTTCTCTGTCCACCCTGACGTGCTAATGTCACTTGTCAAGGCACTGTGCTGGGCCTAGGCCATGTAAATGATGTAAATGTCTAAAAAAAAAGTGTTTTAAGCTATTTTTAAAACCCATATCACTTTAGGATCCAGATCATCGTGCAGCATCATTAATGGCTACATTAGCATGATTTTGGGGTGGCAAATGACAGCAAGCAACGAGTATGAGTTTAAATGTAGGAGAAAGTGGGAGCTTCTTGGTTGCTGTTAGAGGAAACAAGTGTGCGGACCACTGTCACAAACAGTCTGAGTGCCAGGTCTGAAATATTTATCTCCCTGAGGTACCCATGTAACTTTTAATAAGGATAGCTTATAGTATGGTCTCAAAAGAGGCTCAGTTCAATATGAACTTGGGTGACCCAATCACTAAAAGGAAGTTTGTAACTAATCATCATCACGACAAAGCAATTGAGCACACTAATAAATCCATTCTCCTGTTACTTCCAACAACCCAGAGAAAAAGAGTAAAAGAATGCAAAAATGGGATTCCATGCAGCCTGTCTTTAAAATCTCTCATTCACAGATGCATTTGAAACACTTTTTCTAGCTCCCAGGCTGCTGGGAGAACTGTCACTT
The DNA here is from genome assembly GCF_000687285.1 of Phaethon lepturus. NCBI lineage: Eukaryota > Metazoa > Chordata > Aves > Phaethontiformes > Phaethontidae > Phaethon > Phaethon lepturus. The sequence continues at coordinate 20,788 of NW_010544775.1, forward strand.
TTTTAGTCTGATATATGGATTTTATCAAGATGTTCAGTGTGAACTCCAAAGATGAAAACACACCTACTGATTCTACTAATTTATATCACACCAGTTTTATAGTTTTTAATCTATAAACAAAGACAAAAGCTAGAGTTTTCTCACTTTCATGGAATATCTACATTAGGTGATCCATACAGATATTCTTCGAGAGATACATAGATTACCCTTGTATTGTTTACGATGACTATGGTATAAACTGTGATGCTTTTTTCATTACATATCTTAAGAAAATCTTCCTCTTACCTGAAGGTAATGGCATGGCCTCAAGGAAGGTTTGATTTCCTGATGAACCAGGGGCTTATCTAAGTTCAGTGATGATTTGCGATAAGCCTCTTTAGCCTGACTCACTGTAAGCGTGGACCAAGAACTCCTTTTCATATATTTACCATCTGGTGTCATTGCTAGCCCTTCACAAGCTGAACACTTCACATCATTGTTACTTTTGGAAGTCTTCAGTGAGAGATCCCCAAAATGCCCCTGGAGCGCCTCAGGATAGCAATGGGATATATGATCTGCATGGTGCCTATTTACCACGCTAGGGGTTCGGTAAGTGCTATCGCTGTCCAAGTTATCATCAGAGCTCCACCAGCTGCTCATTCCAGATTTATGCTTGCTTTCTGGTTTTCGCTCCTTACTTTTACTCCTTTTGCTATGCTTGGAATGGTGCCCGTGATGATGGTCATCCCCTCGACTGTCTCCCTTTGTTCCATTAACGTTGCCCTTGGATGATCCTTCCAGAGAATGAGATTTAGTAAAAAGTTTCTGGACTGAATGAACGAGGTGGCGTATTCTTCCTGGGCTCTCACTGCGCTGTTCCGCAGCCGTTGAGGTCCTCTGGTACTGTAAAGTGTGAAACCCATCCCGGTGAAGGGGGAGTTGTTTCTCAAATTGGTCCAAAAGATTTGCAGGAATACGGTTAATCTTAGGGTTACCGTGAGACATGGCGCAGTCGTCTCTTGAGTCGTAATGTGAGCTGTAGTGCATTCTGGGGAAAGTGCTACTTGACATGTGATCGCCCATTACCATGGGCATCATCATGCACTCAGAATGAATGGAGCTGCGTGGCGAGCAACGATGGTGGTCCATCGGGCAACTCTCCGTGGGGCTGAGAAGATACGATTGCCTTGGCTCCTGCCCATGGTGGATATGGTCGTGGGTGTGTTCACAATCTTCAGGGGTTGCTAAGCCACAAGTATGAGCTGAACATAACTGTGGTTGGTTGCGACTACCAGATAATCCTTTCATATTCCTCGGAGCAGGAGAGTATCTTTCTTCATTGAAGTGCTGAGAAGGCGACCATGAGTACTGCTGGTCTGTCAGGAGAACACATAAAACTGCTGTTATGTGTCTGATTAAAAAAATAACTTGCAAAATCCAAGTGTATTGCAAAACTAAACATTTTTTCTCTATCAGCTTGATGGAAAGTCTCACCATTCATGGAATTTCATCCACCGCTTTAGAACTGGTTAAAATTGCTCGCTGTGAGCAAATTATGGGGTGAATGCAGCCTCCTTCCTGTTTGCAAAATTGTCTACTAGCAGTTCTAAATTTTATGAAGCTATTAATTATGCAAATTTGTTTGAATAGATTTAATGGATATATTTGTATATTCAGTACATTATTTGATATTTAGAATTCATATGTCAAGCTTTGTGGCTAGTCATTTAAGTTACATGGGTCTAGTTTCTATTTCTGTGATCTCTCAGCTGGATATCCTTAATGTAAATGTATCCTTTCTCCATGGAACCATTTTCGTATCACAAGCTGAACTGAATTTTTCTGAAATTAATCTCAGCTTCAGGATCCCAAGTTCACTCTTCATAAACATAAGTAATAAACAGCAAAGAGAAAAAGAATATGAACATGCAGAGATGAAGCTTAATTTTTATATCACTAAACAGTTTATGAATAAGCATTTCATACTATTTGAACATCTCTTTTCCTTAGTCCAGAAGTATTATTGCTATTCCCATACATATAAAGTCTCCCCTATTAGGCAGTTTTTCCCTTTTTATGTACAAATTACAAAATATTTATTTAATCACTCTCTGTTGTTCCTGATAAAACAAATATCTTTAGGTACAAGTGATGGGTTTTTATAGACTTGATTATTTGTTCCTATGGATCATGTGCTCCAAGTTGTGGTTATTAAACAAGCATGATTACTAAATAAGAGTAGCTTGTAAGCAAAGATTTTGATACTCAAGCCTTTGAAATTTTTTTCTCTCATGTAATTTCTTGCAGCTGTCAAATGCTACTAGCAGAAAATTAAAAAATCCAGAAATGCTTCAATTTGATTTTCACATTCACTTTCCCTCTTCAATTTCAGCTTATTTAAGCAACATTTCAAAAGCAGACAAAGATATAGGATGCAAGACAATCCTTTAGAGGATCAGACAGATGCGTAAGTGTTTATACAACCCACTTAGCACAGTCTTTCTGCAAATGTGCTCTAAAGAATCTAAATAATTTTAGGGGCACAGGTGCCCCATACAAGGAAGTTGAAGGCTTCAACCGGAATGGAAGCTGGAGAATATGTACTTGTTATATATAACAACAGAACTGGACACTGGAGACCAGCCTGTAGCAATATCACGGTAGCCACTGGAGACCAGCCTGTAGCAATAACACGGTAGCCAACAGCCCTTTGAGGGGTTTCTAAGCATATGACAAAACTCTCCTAAATCATATTCCCACTGCTGGTGAAAACTCAATGCTTGGATATGGTCATGAAACAGATCAATACCCGTATCTCTAATTTTATTCAACTAATAAGTGTTATGTCATGATATCTTCAGTACAGAATGCAATTTGTTGCAAGGCATTAGCATCAGCAATCTCATAATCTAAATGCTCTAAATTTCCTATAGTGGAAGATGCTTAGATAATTTTATTACATCCTAATTTCAACAGAGCTCCACATGATGTTTAAAATGAATGTAGCATTAAACTAACAACCAATAAAGTATTCTTCATCCCAGGCACAATCCTGCTACGTTAAAGTCAAAGACAGATTTAAGGGTCCAAATGTCACTTCCAGACTTTATCATGGTGTGAAACTGGTGTGTGTTTGCATATATACTTTTCTGCTTCTATTTTGTTTTTGTAACCATTTCTTTTACTTAATTCTTGGCTATTTTCAAATTAAAATAAAAACTTATTACTGTTGATTACTCAGTCTGTTGTACTATTTAGTTTATAACAGCCTGCATAAATGTAGTTACAAAAAGGAAATATAACTGTTTCTCTGAAATAACATAATTTTGATTATCCAATTAAAAATGCAGCTATATATAGACAAGGTAGTAAATTATAACAGTGCATTGGGATTCAGCCACATAAGTACCACTGTAACTAAGAGTACTTAGTATATTACCAAACATTGTCAGGGGAATTATAATGGTCCTTGTGTTGAACTTGGTCTGTGCTTCCCATAAAGGGTTCCCAAAGCACCTGACAGAGATTACTGCATTAGTTCCTGCAATCCCATGAGATGTGGAAGGCACTGTTCTACTTTTACAGAAAAGGAAACCAGAATACAGGCAACATTTCCCAAAGTGCTTGTGGATTTGCTGATTTTCGTTTTCACAGCGGTATGAGCCAGAGGGAGGTGGAAGGAGGCCCTTCTGTCAAATTGACAGCACGATAAGAGTCACCCTGAGCCTTTTCGTCACGATCTTGCACATCTATGAATGAAGGTAACTCTTGCACTACACCTCTGAATCGCCAATGCATTTAAAAAAAAAAACCCAAAAATCCCAACAAAGGAAGGGCATGGCAGAGATCCAGAACGAAGAAAGAGTTAGACAGGAATAAGAAGCTCATTTAAGCAAGTTGCCTAGCACAGAACTGCTAGTCCCTGATGATTTCTTTAGGCTTCACGCAGCATCAAACTGAGCCCAGAAGGCTTCAAACATTTTCATCCTGTTACATCCCTAGGAATGAGACAGCATGATTTGATTGCACTGCAATGGATAATCTAACAACAGTTTTTCCATCCCTCATGACTCCCGATGATTCTAGCCCAGTGCAACTGTAGAAAAATTCCGTTTTCTGTACTTTGCTTTCTCAATCTTACAGCATTTTATGTGCCTCATGGAATATCTGAATTTTTTTGTTTGAAACACAGTAGTTAGAAACTGCTATAGGCATTTAATAAACATAATCAAAGTAATTAAAAACTGAATTAAGGAAGGGGCATTTTCCAAAAGTAATTTTTCCCCTTAAATCTGCCATAGAGAGTAAGTGATACTAGATAAAGTCCCAAATTACTTACTTACATGTGCATAACCTAAATTTATCACTCCAGTTAGGTTTGGGATGTGCCTGGGACATCAAACCTGTTCTGTATCCTAGGCACCATTACTTCTTACAAAACCTCTGAAAATTTTCAAAATTTTGAATTATAATATATAAATTTAGCAAGTCATCTGGGCTTTGTACTATTCAGTCAACTTTCTTCAGGAGACCTGTTTCATGGCTTGAAGAAACAGTTGAGCTATGGCTGAATGAATTACTGTATGGTACCAGACCAGTGTAACTGACCACGTGCTCGCTCTTAGCCTGCCAGAAATTCAAAGGAAAGTATGCTAGCTTAAAATTCGATTAAGCTAACACGGATTTCTAGCATTTGCAAGGGGCTAAAAGTGTGTCTATGGTCAATATCCACAGCTCAGCTGACTCATAACATTTCGTAAAGCTACAGTATTAATTTTTTTTCTCTAGTCTTCAAAAAGAAATTTAAGATTTTGGTGTAAAAAAATAATGCCAGAATTATCCAATAATGACAGATTGGACTGGAATTCTAATCTATGTCATGAAGATAGTAATATTTAGAATAAAATATAAGGTTTTATTTTTTTAGAGCAGCTCCTGTGTTTTTTTAGCATAATCACTCTAAAAATATAAAAGTAGTTGAGGATACTAATGTCTAGTCCCTTAAAGAAAGTGCCACCATCAGAACCAAAGAACTGAAGGGAGACAGAAGAACAAATAAGTGTAACCCAAAGCAGACTGAGAAATAGGAACTGAGAAAAAATATATTATATGTGAGCAAAGGAATGGCTTTCTTTTTAGGTTTCATCAGAGCAAAATGGAATCTTTCCATTGACTTCAATGGATAGTCAGATAATACATAAAGACTGTGGGGGAGACCGAGACCAAGACACAGGCTGTTATGTTAGAGAGAATCCAGTAATTCCAAGATCCTGAAAATCCCTTAAAGCTCTTCTTTTAAGACACTACTATACAGATACAAATCAACCTTCAACCTTGACAGATGGAAGGATTTCTGCATCCCTTCCTGCCTATTGCAACTCTTT
>NW_010544775.1:26181-36949 GCF_000687285.1 Phaethon lepturus
TTTCCTGCCTTTTTCCCCTGTTTTTGCTTCTGGACTTTCTGATGCTAAAAGGGCTGCGCTCTCAGTCCAAACAGATGTTAGTTTGCCTGTCTTCAGGGACTGGTCACAATTTTTAAAGCATTCAAGCTTCTTCCTTGTGCCAGTAAGTATCAAGAGAAGACAGAGGTGTTCAGGGAGAAAGAATGTTGTTTGAAATAATGAATTAGCATTAATATTAATGTTCTAGGGCAAAAGGGATAAAAACCGCAAAGCAAAGAAAAATAAGGGCTGTGCATCCCTAAGTTCCTGGAACACTGCTCTTTGCTGAAGAGAATCAATGTAAAAAGACTGGAAACCTCTCCGACATTCAAAACAAGTGCATGTCTCCACAGATCCTTTTGTACAAATTGCTTTGTGTGCTATGTATTGAAAGCAAGCTTTTGGAGCGTAATAATAATTCCTGGAACTACTAGATGGTGCCTGATTCTTGCTTTTATTTATTTATTCATTTTTTGCAAGGCATTTCTTTTTCCATTGAGAAATTGATTTAAATTGCTTTAACCTTCAAGCCCCTTGGTAAACTGCTTACCCATCTGAATTATTTTTGCTGTTTTCATTGGAGAAGAAACAGCTCTTTTGGATAGCGTAACCAGTAAAATGCATTGCTCAAAAGAGATACCTAATCTAGCTCTCAGTAAGATGTGCTATGGAAAACCAGACTGCTGCATTGTGCTGTTTCACTCAGCTCGATTAGTGCTGCAATATATAATGAAAAAAATACACTCACAGCCAAACCTATAACTAATACAAATGTTAAATAGTATAAACCCAAGCATATTAATAAAATAACTACATGTTAAATATTAAAAAGCATAAATATAATGATTTAGCTGGAGATTTGTCTGCCCAAAAACTGCAGTAAGTAGTATTAGATGAGCACTATTTCCTCATTAACTTGTTATAGTATTTTTCTCGCTCGTATTCTAACCTTGAAGATTAGTATTTCCAGGAATTGAGAAGAGTGACTAACCTGCCAAGTGCAAGGAAGAAATTTTGGAAATGCCTTAAGCTGCTATTCTAGTCCTATGAGATTTCCAACTGATTTATGTAGCACACCACCTTCTACAAAATTTACATAAAATTGCAAAGATTGGCTGACTACCTGACTTTAACCTCCAGCTTTAGAAGACGACTTGTATTCTCCATTACGCTGAGTTGATGCATTTGCACTTCATGCAGTATTACCTATCTGTGAATTCCTATCTAACATCTCAGGCTGCTTACTTGAACTATTGAACTTTGAGGGGTAGCATCCCCTCAAAAATAAGTAATATTTTCCCAATTAACGCTTCTGCAACAAGGTACTTTTTGCACCCAATGTCACTGCAGAGTCAAAGAGAGAAGCAGGCAGTTCTGAGGACCTACCGCCAAACACCAAAACGCCCAAGGCTGTAGAGCAAGCACTAGCCATGGGCGGCGTGTGAATTCCTGACTTGTTCTGACACTTAAGCCTGGAAATGAAATACCTCTCGACTCAGGATCCTGAGCAATCCTTGTGGTAGGCACGTACGGCTGTGTTTAGACTAGTAGACTGAATAGAGATAGAGGGTGTGATCAGTCCATACAGTTAAACTGTTGTTGTCATAGTTTCATACTATGTAAATCGTACTCTTCCAACCGATATACAGGTATGATTTCAAGAATAACATGAGCCAAGGATATTGCTACAAATATGCTGTCTGGATGTGGTTTTATTTCGGAGTGTGAGAAACTGGCATGATTAATCTCAGCCTGAAGTACACATCTAAAAAATGTCAGGTGAATGCCACCCTTCATGGATGTATTTATCTCTGCTGACTAAAGCAAAAGCTGTGGTTGACAAGTTCTCATGCAGAAAACTACATCATAAATATATACATTTAGGTGATCTGAAGCACATGAATAATGCTAAAACAAAGAAAATGATTTGACAGCCCAAGCTGATTCAGTGGAAACACAGGACAAATAACGACCAAGGGTAAGATGGCTTTTATAACTCCTTTGTTAGATAAAAATGGACATGCAAATTCTATTCCTAAAACAGCATCAGTGACCAGAACTTACTAACTTGAGCAAAGTCCGAAAACTGAAAGGGGGAAGTAAAGAGCACGTGGAGTGCTGCCATTTATTCAGTACGGTCACAGTTTTGAGCACTGACGCAGATGTCTGCAGGTGGAACAAATATTTGATGGCATCTTATCATTGTTCAGCACAACAGTTCTCTGACTTCAGCCCCATCCATCTTTCAAACAGAGATTAGTAGACTGGCAATCCAACATCCCAAGGGATTTATTTCTGAGATAAACAAACATGATCAAAGAAAAGGGCATATAGCAAGAGGAGCGCAGAGTAACTGTTGATAAGCAAGAATGGGATCGTTGTGGTGGCAGAGTGGGAGGCGGGGGTATTGAATGTTGGAGGACATGTAGTATGGTACACTGGTGATCACTGGGGAAAGCTGTGACCAGGGTCATGTTAAAGCAAGGTTACATCACCGACCAGCCCTCATGGAGAATAGGGTACGTCATATGTGAAAAAGGAGAAATGATGAAACAGTTATTTGAGGAATGAAGACATCCCACATCTCCTGAGTGGAAGAATGGGCACCTTGGCCTCTACGGGGAGGATGACAGGCACAATATTGGGCCCATGCTGTGACGAAGGACAGCACAGAAATACATGAGATGCAATATGGGATTTGCAAGATGGACCAGGGTTTGGAGTGGTGGAAAGCAGGGAGTCCTCGGGACGGTGCAAAATTGATTTCCGTTGGCTTGAAGTGTATGATGTCCTGGTATTGATTGGTACGTAACACACAGACCTGCACAGTGCTTTTCAGGTTTGAAGTACGTTGCCACTATTCACCTTTTCAACAGTGCTGTGACAGAGGTAAGTCCACAAAATTTACGACTAACATTTTGTCACAGGATCTGTATGATCAGTGAAGCTTTGGAAAAAATATAATGTATTGGGATTTGACTGACCTAAACTAACTAACATGTAAGCTATTTCCTGTAATCTTCTGGAGAAATACACGTGTATGGTGTCAACCAGGGCTTCATTATGTCAGTATCATTGAACAATTGATTATCAGAAAATTGGTTATCAAGCTTCCAAATACAGACCAGAAAAGCTAGCCCAACACCATTAAACTTCTTTTGTTCCTTGTTGTGCCTGGCTTTATAGACTTTTCCCACAGGAGAAAATGTTGCTGCTGGCAGTTACTAGGTCAAACAGGAGACAGTCAGTTTCCCTTGGCCTCGTTAAAACTGCAACCATTTTGTCAGCAACTAAAGAAAGCCAAAGTAATTGCGTAGTGCAGCTCAAAGATATACACAGGCATCTACACATGACTCTAGAAGTATAAAGGGACATTCTGTTCGCATTGATGGCAATGACAAATCTCTTACGTTCTTGCTTAGTTTACCTATGAATCCTGTGGCACTTGAGGAGGATCACCTCTAATCAGGGCTGTATTTTACAGAAAGAACAACTGGTGCTGGACTGGAATAAACATGTTAGAAGCCTGGAAGGGTCCTGAGTCAGGAAGATGGTGGCATGGAGGGGTGAAACAGGTTCTGCTGAAATACTGCCATTGATAGCACAGGGGCCAAGATTTAATCCCAAGGATCCAAACAACTTGGAACAATTATTCAGCTGAATGGAACTACCAAATCTCCAAGGTTTCTTTTCTAATAAGAAATACTTATCACTGGTTCTTAAATTAAAATCAAACAAAAGAGAACATTCTGATATTTATGAACTTCTCCCTTGAATGAATTTTATTTTTGCTTAGTGTTTATGGAATTCTTATGAATTTGTAATTTATTTATGATGATATATCATGCAGGAAGTTTACTGTCTTCTGTAATACTTCAAGAACTAATGTTTCTATATCCAAACAAAAATATTTATCATACATTCCTTGTAAATCACCTTTTATTATTTCTTTAAAACATGGATATATTTTAAAGATTTTGCTTCTTTTATAGAGTGCTTTTCTGGGAAAGAAATAATCTAAGCATTAATTCTCAAAAGCATTGATTATTGCCACAGAACATACAACTGTTCAATTTAAAATACCTTTCTATTTCAAAATCCCCTTTACTTTTTTTTTAAACATTCGATACAGCTTTTAAATTGTCAGAACTGAAGAATGTTTTGATTTTCTGTTTCTTTCAGCACCAATTCTTTGCAGCCTTTTGATTCACCAAAAATTTCAGAGTTTCAGCCTTGGTCTGACCCAAAACAATTATTTCTTTTACATTTTGGAGTTCATCATTATCTGCTCAGCTGTACACCCTTGGTGCTGCGTCTTGCTGCTTTGTCACTGTATTGTGAAATTTTCTGCTCAGTTCAACCCACTGAGATGGAGGACGTCTCATCCCGCTTTTCCTATGGGGTACAGGAAGAAGCAGCAGCCTGGTGACAAGTTCCCTTTTAAACCTGTTGCCATAGTAACAGGCAGAAAATCTCCCTCTTTCCATAACCTTCAGACTGGGAATTTTTCAAATCAGGGTGCCATCTCTTTCCTGGCTAGCTCAGCTCTGTTTTGGGTCTGTGAGAAACATTGCAAATATTCATTGCCTTTTCCCACAGCTGTTAGCACCCAGATTTTCCACCTGGCAGTGAAGGGTCGAACTGTGAACCCGTCTTAATATGTTGCCGTCTGATTATTTATGAAGAGAAATTACTTTGTGGAGAGATGGAAAAAACAAACCGGATGGCACAAGAAATTTGCACTGAAAGGTGGCAGCTGAACTCACCAGTGAAAGCCTGGAGTGTATTAGCAATATTTGCTGGTGGTTATCCTGCTGCACCAGTTACCAGTGCAAATCCCCCTCGGAAGAGAGGCAGAATCAGTGACCTGCGTGGCCAGCACTGCGAGAGACAGCCGTGGTCACGTACCTCCAGCCTGGAAGTACCCCCATCACCCTGGTTGTGCCAACACGAAATGTCCTGCCCTTGGTAGAGCCTCAGCAGCCTATAATGAACGCGGAGGTAGAGCATGGTAACTTTTTCCTGGGGAAATGGAGAGCACATCACTTAAGCTGTCCATTATGGGAACACATTTAAAAGGTTGCACGTTTTATCCTTGTGAAAGGAGACAACAGAGTGAAGACCCTCAGTGAAGAAGGCAGGCACGGCAAAGCAGCCGGATGAGCCCGTCTCTCGTCTCCATCGCAGCCGTTGCACGCTCTGTGGGAAAGCAAATGCTGCGGATCGGCCATGCGCCCAGGCGTTGCAGGGCTCAGCGAGGCAGGAGGGAGAGAAAAACGTCCCTCTTGTGCTAACATCCCACATCCCAAGCGTGAAATTTAACTCAAGCTGTCTCACCTTCTCCCACTTCTCTCTCTCTTTCCCCTGGAAAGCTCTTCCATTCGCTCCGGGGCAGACACTGGACAGAAGTCCAGATGTGGTCTAACAGTGGGATGAAGCTTCCCAATTTGGAAAAAACACGTTTCCTCCGCAACTGAACGTAGGACCCTCCTCAGCGGGGCCGCCTTGTCGGAATGTGCAAATCATTCAGAACAAAAATATTTGCTTCTTGGCAAAGTAACGAGTGCGTAAGCCGTTTTGTATTCTGTAGTAGAATTGGATGAATAATTCATAACAAATAACCTATTTGATTAATCTTACATCCTTACAAATATCTTCTCCTGTTTGTGAATTGATCTTGGGCCTAGTGGGATTTTTGCAGAGTTTTCTAACATTACGAGGTGTTCCATTTTTAGAAATAGCTTCTGGTCTGTAGATTGTTAGTAAGTTGCCAATAGCTTATAATTAAAATGCAGGATAGTTAGCATGTTTTTATATGATGGTCAGGCCATACGATACTATTTTGTTCTATGACAGAAAGTAACTCACAGAATAAGCTCTCAAGCGTAACTAAAAGGAATTTAAAGTTCAAAAATTATTTTCTGAAAAATATTTTGTTTTATTTCATTAACATTTTCTGAGGCCTTGATCATCACTTCAGTAAACTTCTACACTACAGTTTCTGGGCACAGGAAAAGGAAGGATTTGAAGTGGAACTATTTAGAGGTATGATAGAACCTTAAAAAAAAGGGCTTTTTTCCCAGTATCTGTTCAGCTAATCACAATAAACAAATAAGACAGTAACACGGACACGTATCGGGGCATCTCGTATTTAAAACCTCTTGTATGTTTAAAAGACTTCTATATCTACATACCAAATCACCTGTCTATATAATTTCTATTATATGGCAGAAAGATAGTCCTGTGGTTAGAGGATTAACTTGGGAAATCTGCAGTCAAGATTTGCTGTGCAGCCATGAATTTTTTCTATTTCCAGGAAAAGGCCATGGCAAGTGATGACAGTGGCCACTGAGCGGCTTGACTTTGCCTCGCTGGGTTAAAGTTAACCTCTGTGGATATCTCCTGTAGACTCTCTACCTCAGTTCCCCATAGCACAAGAACTTTTGTACCTCTGAGGGCTAGTGTCAGAAAGCAGGGAAACATTCAGTCTTTGGGATAATGGCCATCTAAGACATTAAAATAAAGTATTTGTTACTGTGCCTGCTAATTGCAGTGGTAAGTGTCACTGTAGCAGTTTATTCTGTGTGGCCAAGCCCTGTGTCTGACTGAAGTCCCACCAGCTCCAGTCAAAGCCTACAGCTGTTTAACCATCCCTGGGTGCTCTGGGGCAGGTGGACCGAGGCATGGATCTGGCACAGAGAGCCAAATGCCCACTGCCAACCCCTTGTCTGTCCTTGGGAAAATTGCCTAGTCTGCCTGTTATATGAGGCTAAAAACCATGAAAAGGGCGAAGTGTTCAGACACTGAGGAAGGTTGGATAATTAGGTAGAAAGACAGACAGACTGGAAAGTCAGGTCTTTTTTTTTTTTTTATTATTATTTCAGTAATGGCTATATCCTCTCTTCCTTTCAACACATAAGGTCATAAAGGCATGATCACGCAATCAACAGTGATTGAATAACCATGTGTTACTGTCTGACACTTGAACCGCACCAATAAATCAAAAGCACGACTGCAACAACTGTGAAATAAAACTGCATTTTCGTAACCTGCCCTTAAAATCCCTTATAGTTTACTTTGCAGCTGCGGCAGGTTAAGAGCGTTATTAGTAACTGCAACCTGCTTTACACATTTTAACCTTTCTCTTAACATCAATTCAATATCCCTTCCTGAAGAGAAAACAGTAATTTACTGAAACAAAAGGTCTTTAATGTGAGTTCTTTTTCTTTGCTTGACATTAGAAGCTGCTAAGTGTTGAACTTGTGTAAAATAAATGTTTTCCTTACCTATAAAGAGGAGTTAAAATAGTTTTTCGGTAATCTATTTTTCCCTCTTTTCTCTGTGCATGTGTAACTTATTAAAATCTGTATTTCAAGAAAAGTTCATCGCATCTTCCTTGTTCACATGTTTCTTTTACTATTTGAATGCAGTTTAAACATGGTGCATTTTCCATGTTTCTTGTTAACATTGCACTATTGATTTTGACATGCATAACAAATTGTTGCTTTACTTATACATGCCTGAAGTAAATAAGACTCTGAGAAGTTTCCAGTTTGCATAGAAAAGAGTAGCTTCATAAAATCTTTATTTTCTTATACATTAACATTGTTCAGATTTTATAACCACCAGCTAGAAGAGAGATTGGAATTGGAAGAACTCCAGTTTCCATAAGACTTAGAGTGAGCTGCTTGGGATCGTGCATGCCGGACCTCTTGCTCCTACAACCGTGCCCTGCTACGTTTATCAGGTTGCTAATTTGAGATATTCCTAGTGAAAAGAATAGGAATTTTTGCTTTGAGTGTAAATCTTGTAAACATGACAATACTTACCACCCTGAACTTTGTTAACAAATAAATGGTAATGGAAAAGCTATGAAATATTGGTCTTGAGAACAGACTATGAACGCTTGGGTAAGCTTTCTTTGAAGGAATCCATTGCACTTCTGCCTGTTTTAACTAATAAGGTCTCTTATAGAATCAATAATGTAAAAGAGTTGAGATCAATCCCATCCCTTGATACCTCTCCCCAATTAAGGCAGTGGATCATTGTATTAACAATATCATTTAGTGACTATTCAGCATTTTCACTCTAGTGAGATACTGTTCAAACATTAATTAATCCCACCAAAGCTCTGAAACCTCACTAGGAAATATTAAACCCATTTTACAAATAAGGGCCTGGAGCCAGAGATTTTTCAGTACCAGAGAGATCGTAACTTGAAGCTCCTTGTGACAGTGAGCAGGTTCGAGTAGAATAATGAATGGCCCTACATTTCGAGCTACCTTAAAGAATATTGCCTTGACTTGGGGCAATTATTTTACTTCTCAAGGAAAGTCCTTCCTGTGTTTTCTTCAGGAATGAATGTCTCTAGCAGTCATTCAGACTGAGGCTGTTCAGACAAAATAATTACATAGTCATTGGAGTGGGGGGGGTGGAGAGAGCGAGTGTGCCCATTTCCATAGCCCAGTGACTAGAGTATCCACACAGATTCAGGTTTCTCTCCAGAGAATATTTAGCTTTGTACGTGTGCAACAGCAAGAAAAAGTGGAGACTGAGAAACATCTAATAATTTGTAGCTTTTTCACTAATGTTATGTACAGTTCATGGATTTGAACTCAAATCTTCAAGTAATGGAACACAACACTGGGGGACGTAAAGACAGGTATGTCCCAGCTGTATGTAGAGGTGTTAATCACTAGCTCAGCTGTAACTACAGACCTTGTCTACACTGAACTTAACTGACTGTCGCAAAACTTTTCTATAAAAGTCTTCCCAATTTTCATCTTCCTTTCTTCTTCATGCTCCTTCTTCTTTTATAGCAATCCTCTCTAAGGGAGAATGGGATATCATATGTTTTTTACATTACTGACAGTATCCAGTCCACCTCTTTTGGCCATCTCCAGTTTGGCAGCTAAGTCAGGACAGGATTTCCTTCTGAAAATATTAAAGCCATCTACCTCTCTCCATTCATTACCTAGAGATACTTGGTACTTACTTTCAGAGGACTCCAGTAGGGACCTAAAATTTAGGAGCAAGGACAGATCTTTCCTTGCTTTTAGCATTTTTTTTTTTTTTTCAGTCTTCTAGCCACAAATAGCTGAAGTTTTTTGAAAGCAGCTTTGCCTGGTTGCGATTTTATTCTTGTGCTTTACTTTCCTGTTCCTCATTTCTGTTGACTAATGCCCCATCTTCTTCCTAATCAGGGTGCTGGATGATCGATCAATTTAGTGCATATCTTTGTGTGAAGCTTTGGTTACCTATTTCATATGAGGGTCCTTACTCCTGTAGACACCTGACATTTAATACTATTGACTTACACATAATTTACTCTGGCTTCAGAAATTCTGCAGTTCTTTCTCAACCAAATGGGCAGGAGAACAATTTTGACATACTGCTAGGGCATGATTCATCTCACCCTAAGTTAAGCTTCTAAAGTAGGCCAAATCTGCTATGTCCTAGAAAAGTCTGTCACTCTTCATGGACTCTAAAGGAAGTCCAGATATCTACAGCTTAGACATCTACACCCGAGTTACTTTCCAACTGTTATATGAGATGAATTCTACCCCGGGCATCTGAACTCCTTCCTGTGTGCTGTGAAATGGGGCAGCAGGGCAAAAAACCACCAAATGTCCAAGAAGAGATGTGCTCATTCCATGATTCCTCCATAGGATTCACTTGTAAGATTCCTAGGGAGCCTCACGTTTAACCTTATCTTCCCTCTTACACTATTTTAATTGACACAGAAACTGCCTGAAGGTTCTTCGGTCTCTTCCTTAATGCAGCCTTCTGTCTGATCCTTGGAACTTATCCTGTAGATTTTTTTCAGTTGTTTTTTAATAGTAAGTGGACAAACAAATCCAATACATATATTTTTACACTGAATGTTCATGGAATTCCCTGACTTGAGTGTAACACTACTTATTTTAGAAAATCCTATTCTAAGAGCTTATTTAAACATAATGAATTCATGCTCTTTGTTCAAACTGTTTGGTTCTTTTCCTTAATATAGCAAACATGATTTATCTTCCTATCAATGTGCAACAATAAGGTCAAGGTGAGAGTTTATAATATTCTTGTCAAATACAAAAATATCCTAATAACACAAAATAAACAGTTGCAATGTATTAACATGAATGTATGCATAAAAGTAGAAAAATTACTGCTACACTAACTTCTGAAATGTGAGTATGCTCACTTTCAATAAAGGGAGCTTTAACTAGCAAACACACAGAAAACACTTTCCATATTTCTCTTCCCAAAATAACCACATAAAGTAACTGCATATGAATCAAAGTTTCACGTAAAACAGTGACAATCTGAATATGAAATTCTGGGAACAGAAACTCAATCTTGCACAACCTAAGAGGTGTAAATCTTACACTGAAGCCAGTGGGACATTTTACTACTAGCTTTGTGAGACAGAGGTATCAAGGTTTCACTCACGGACCCTCTGAGTTTCTGATTTCTTCTTGCTTCTGTTATTTTTTAAATTTAAAAGGTAACACTGAAAACTCCTTCTGCAATTATTATGTTTTCTAAGGGGTAAGACAAAAAGAAAAAGGCAGAAGAAGGAAAGTTGACAATTTCCTTTTGAATTCTTGGTTGCCCGGATATTACCCAAATCCGATGTTTTTCTGCTTTCAGTTCTCTAACCTTATGCGGCAGGTGAGAAATTCCCGGGAGGGTTGGGCTGAGCGGCTTTCGGCCACCCGCCCGCAGCGCCCGGCGCCGGCTTGGCGGCCGGAAGGAA
>NW_010544776.1:0-4456 GCF_000687285.1 Phaethon lepturus
GGGGAGCCCCGTTGCTCACCCTGCCCCGGGCCCCGCGGGGCTCCTCTTTGCCCGGGCACCGAGGCCCGGCGCCGCCTGGCACCTTCGCGGCCGATTTTTGAAAATTAAAAAAATACGACACCTCCCAGAGCGGCCTGTTGGGGTTCTGGCCGCCGGTCTTGGCGGCAGCATGTGAGGAGCACCTGAAACCGCAGCGGTCTGGGGAGAAAATGGCACAAATTATGTGATATGATAAGATGCTCGCTGTTCTCCTTCTGTGAGCGTCCCTCCCTTCAGGGTGAGGTTTGAGCACCTTGCAGTGGTGCTTTCTTAAAAAAACCCCCAAGTTTCAGCTATGCCGTGGGAAATGCGGCCTAACCTTGCTGGGCTCCTGTGGGCTCGGCATAAACATGGCCTTCCAGCCAGCTGCTCCATCCTGGAAAGCCTGGACCAGTTTATGCTGTCTAGTAAAGATGTCTGGGTACATCATTCTCTTTTTCACAAATGAAACACTATTTCAGTTCCCAAACTTATCATAAGCAGCATAAAAAAATCTGTAAGAAGGAGGAAGTTTAATTAAATTGTGTACTGTCTTGCATGCATGTAACCGCATGCAGGATGGGGATGGAAAAGATGTTACCAGAGGTTTGCATAAGTGTATGGTGTTACTGTATCCTGTGTCTGTCCGAGGACAGCCTGGTGTCTCCCTGCTGCTGGGCTTTGTGCATATTTTGAATATCAGGGACTACCGCTTGCCTAATTAAACTAGATAAGGCTGTCTTTTAAAAGGCTGTTGTTTTGACCAGTGGTAGGGTCATTTGAATGAGACAGCTGGAAGTCTGCAGTGACTGTATTTTTGCCAGCTGAATCCACACTGCGTGAATTAAGGCTCAGTGACTTTGTCTCTCTGAGTTTCCAGTCTCAACTTGAAACCTAGAGTCATCCTGGGACTTAGCAGCCCATACCCATGCTCTCCTTGCAGGCTGCCCTGAGTTCATTTACCCCCGTAGTACGTGAAGTCAGATGTCCCCCAGGAAGTCCAGGCCACTGTGTAGTCCCAGCACTGGTTACAGGAGGTCATGCCACCAATCCATGAGAGAGATGGAAGCTGCTGGGCCAGACACCTAACGTAGGGACCCATCCATGTAGCAAGTAAATGTACCCCTGAGGCCTTCATAAGGGCACGTGGTCCTCCCTAGCTTCCCCCCTGGGATCCCCCATAACCAGGGCTCAGGGCTGCCCCAGAAAAAGGGTGGAAGACCCTGAAACGTGGCTGGCGGCAGCGTGCTGCGCACTGGGGCCGGGGTTTACTGCGTGCTGAGGCGGGCTGGCAGGGAGGTGGGCAGCCAGGGGGTTATGGAGGCACTGAGCACCGCAGTGCTCAGCACAGCTGGCTGCCAGCCTTCGGCTGTGCTGAGGCAGCACTCACGACAAGGCCACTCACGTCTGCACCCGAGGGTCTGTCTTGGCAAAATGGTGGCTAAAACATCTACCTCTAGGAGCACTCTGCACCTCTGTTACTTAATATTGTAAAGTGATCTGAAGCATTTTTATACACAGGTTATATACAATGCACATATATATAGTTGTTGTGGTTTAATCTGGCAGGTAGCTAAAACAACCACAGAGCTGTTTGCTCGCACCCCCTCCTCCCAGTGGGATAGAATCAGAAGAAAAAGGTAGAATTCGTGGGCTGAGATAAAGACAATTCAGTAGTACAGGAAAAAAGAAGACAATAATAAGAATGATAAAAGAATATACAAAACAAGTGATACACAGCACAAGTGCTCACCACCCTCTGACCGATGCCCAGTTAGTTCCTGAGCCGCGGCGCCTCCCTGGCCAATTCCCCCAGTTTATATACTGGGCACATGATGTCATATGGTCTGGAATATCCCTTTGGCCAGCCTGGGTCAGCTGTCCCGGCTGTGTCCCCTCCCAGCTCCCCATGCACCCCCAGCCTTCTTGCTGGCAGGCCAGAGCACAGGAAGCTGAACAGTCCTTGACTGCTTAGCAACAACTGAAAACATCAGTATGTTATCAACATTATTTTCATTCCAAATCCGAAACACAGCTATCAGGAAGAAAATTAACTCTATCCCAGCTGAAACCAGAACAACAGTACGTAACAGCATCTACAACTACTAATGTCAATAAAAAGTATCACTGGACTTTAAATTCAGTTATATGAGGCTCTATGTAATGGGATTGACAGGAAAAATACTCTCTGAAAGCTCCGTAAAGCACAAATGGTGGAAATTAGTATTTTAGGGTCCTTCAGAAGCAGTGGTGTTTTATTTGAAATTCCACAATGGAATAATGTTTCTGTTCCTAAAAGTAGTCTTAGCTAGGATAACTGTTGAGTTTTGATTTCAGTGAAGGCCCTAAGGGGAAATTCACTGTCCTGTTTATCAAATTTAATTTATTTAATGTAAAATACATTTTCTCATGACAGAGAATGCTTCTTTGTATCTCAGATTTGTCAAATCTTTAAAAGAATTTTCTGTTCCCACAAACTGTATTTTTAAAAAAGAAGAAAGCTCTTCAAATTGCTTAACTGAAAACTTACTACTGCATTGCGTATTTTTTTGTCTTCTCACAAAAGCCTACACATCACTTCTTTAAATTCATATTTTGTATTTTCAGAGCCTTCATCCCAGAGTTTTTCTGGATCACTTCTATGCATCAAAATAAAAGTTGCTATTGTGTCTCTTATCCATTTTTTCAGTTCCAAGAACACCATGTTTAGTTTTATGTTCTAGATGTTTCTTCCTGATATCTTAGATAAAATGGTTCTTTTAATTTGTCACTATATAGGTTTTTTATGTGAGTCAAATCACCAAACACTTTCTAGGTTTATCTAAAAATAAAAGAGGAAAAAGACCCCCCAAAACTAAGAGATGCATCCTAGACACAAAAGTACTCACATTGAAATTCTGCATTCAGGTGCAGGAGGGCTGAGTGGCAGCTTCAGTAAAATTTTTTTAAGCTGGTCTGAGTGTTACCTCTGCCCTGACCATGGCAAGGTGACAGTGGGGTTCAGTTTTTATATCTGGTATAAGAAGTTGCCATAGAGAGAAGCTACTGCAAAAGGGTAAAAGTTATGTGCAACTCTCACAGCTAGACCAGCGTGTTTTAAATTAGCCAGCATTTCTGTGCCTAAGGGTAAGCAGTTCAAACCTGATTTTTGAGAACTGATGATGCTTCAGGAGCAGGGCTCCTTCCAAATCAGTGCTCATCTTTATCTGTAAATTTTTCCTGTTGGTAATTTAGAAATGAGATAGGCAATGAGGAGAAGAAAACTTAAAGCCAAAGGCCGAAAGGCTAAGAGGTGGTTTAATTTGGACCATCAGACATTTTGCAAAGAGACTTATCCATTAAGGATTAAAACACTTATAGTATTATTTTCATTTAATATAACCTCCTGTGTAAAAATTACTAAGAACCTATATCAAAAGAGAAAACTTAATTGAAGGGTTATATGAGGAAGAAAAGCCTACCTTTTCCCCTGATTATTCTTTTCTATTATTTATTCTTCTTCACTCAGCTCTCTGGAAAAACCTATAAATAAACAGAAACTGGCTTTGTAACATTTCAGATCTGAAGGCTTGCTTCAAAAAGGTGCTTCTGCTACTGGCTATACAAATACAGGGAGCATGGCAGGTGATTTTCTTGCTAGGGCTTATAAGTGTAAGCAGGACCATTTTGTTGCTGATATATGCCATGAGGAATTGCAGTCATTTGTGCCAGTGACTGTGGTCTGTTAATGTTTTTGGTCAAACTTGATAAAAGGACATTTGCTCTTAGCAAAGTTTTTGAATCTTAAGAGAAATCAAGAACGCCTGTGGTTCAAGTCCACAAAATCCATAGGAAAAAAAAAAAAGGAACAGATCAGTAACTGAAGATGAAAAATATCTTTTATGATCTTGGTGCTCTTTCAGCATTCATGAACAGTGACAGTTTCCAAGAGACCGCATTGTGGATATGTCACTTTGATGACCACATGTCGAATGTGCTGAGAACCGCATTTTGTCAAAGGACTTACGTCGGTACAGCTCCTAGCGGAGTCGAACACGTGCCACTGTGGTGCAAAGAATACAAAATAAATGATCCTGCAGCGCGAGCGTGGGTGTTCAGGTTTAGGTTACAGGAGATTTCCTCGCTGTTGGGCGGAGGTGCCCGCTACGTCAGCGGTTGGCAGAGCAGCGCCAGCCTGGGCTCAGCCCCCGGGAAGGAAATGAGCTGCCACGGGAAATAACCTGCTGCCATCGCGTCTCCACAGCCTTATCCAACGCGCTCGGGCATAAGGCAGGTGTTGGGGGGCTCACTGCGGGCTTCGCCTGGTGCAAGGCGAGCGGGGTAGTTGGAGGCCAGGCAGGAACTGTCAAGGCTGAAGCGAGGCCCGTGTGCTCGGCCCTCGGTATCCCAAGGCCTCCGGTGGAGCAGAGCCGGGGACCAGCGAGGTGCGGAGGTCGCC
>NW_010544777.1:0-2154 GCF_000687285.1 Phaethon lepturus
CTCCCCCATAAACCTGCTTGGTAACTCATTGCACGGGGTGGCGAGGGGGGGCCGGAGCCCACAAGCTCCTAGCATGGGGAGAAAACCTCTGGAAAAGGTCCCTGAAATGCCATAAGTTTCTGCCGGAGCAACTCAACCCCGCTGAGCTGAGCTGTGGGGGGTCTCCGGGGCTTCCCCTCAGAGCCAGGACCCAGCTCCGGTGGGGAGCCAGCCCGGAGCACCCAGGAAACTCCTGCTGACGCCACGCGCCGTACCCCTGCCCGAGCGCAGCTCAGGCGCGCGGCTCTGCACGCGTCCCAGCCCCTTCCCCACCGGCCTGCCCACCCCGGCACCGGGCTTGCAGGGGAGGAAACGTAAAGCGGCAAAACGCAACCGGGGACAAAGCAAAGGGGGAAAATGCAAAGGACTCTGCACCAGGTCACATCCTTCCCGGGGCCTCCGGGCACGCCTGGGAGGGAAATAACTGTGCTCTCCCCCGGCAGAGCTTTCTGCCCGGCACCCGAGCTGAGCACACGCAGCCTTGGGGGACCATAAACCCCACGAAACTCTTGTTTACAAACCCACCACGCCGGGTACCTGCTGCTCCCCACATCAAGGATCCCAAAGCACCCGGCAAACACCGGCGCCGGTCCCGGCACAGGTGAGGATGCAGCCCCCGTCCTCACCCCTGCCCGGCTCGCCCGTATCAGCCTCTCGGGACGGCGGAAGGCAAACAGAGACACCCCGAAATGCAACAGGCAGATTTGCAGCCCGGTGCTGAAATTCAGCATTTTAAGGTGCCACATTGCAAGAGCTGCAGCTTCATTTCGGGAAATGCCGCGAGTCGCAGCCCCGCGCTGCCTCTCCCCGCATCTGTAGATGCTCAGCGCTTGGGTGTCTCATGAATTAGGCACCGAAACACCCGGGAGCCAAAAACGGCTTTAGAAACCCATCACCTGCATAATTTTCCCGGGTCCCTGCCCCGCTACCAGAGAAGGATCAGGACCGGCAGAGCTTGAGCTCTGTGCACAAGCAAAACCTCTCTGCATCCCTGGCCACCAAACCAGCCCGGGAAAAGAAGTTTCTGAGCACCAGCAAAACTAGAGGAGCCCCCAGCTGCCTTCCTCCGGCAACGCGACCGCAACAACATCGCCTCAGCCAGGGGATGTTCGCCAGTCGCTGCAAGCAGCTTTACAGAAAATAGACGATAGAGTGGATGCAGCTTTCAATATATTTGCTCTAGGATATAGTAACAGGCACGGTTCTAAAGCAAACACGGGTGGGCGAACTAGGTCGAGAGCTTTTGCTGTGCTCGTTTTAAATTACAAAGTGCTGAGACAGCCTAGTCTAGCATATATTTTAGAGTCAGAAAAGGGCTGCCCCCGCGTGCCCTGGGGAACATGCACGCAGCCGGCGGAGGCGTTTCCTACACAGCTGCATCGTTTTGTGCCTGGAAAGAGCTGGAAATGTCGTCGAACAAAACCAAATGGATAAACGGGCTTGGAAAAGCACGTCTCTTCTCAGGGGGAGCGGCTAGACGGTGTGTTTTCCTTTGTGTTTGAAGCAAAGAAAAAAAAGAAAAAAAACAAGAAATCAAGCTAAGTTTTGCATCTGTCAAATAGAAATCTAATAGGAAAGAGAGCTGTACATGGTCAAAGTCAAGTCCAGGCTCCAGGAACGTCCAGGAGGACAGTTTCAGGTATTGCCCGCTGCTTCCCGGGATGTGCCAAGCAAACACTCACGTGCGCGCGGTGCCGAGCCCGGCCGGCAGCATGGCATCCCGCAGTCCGCCGAAGAAACCTGCTGCTGGAGAGGAGGCATGGGAAGCAGCTCATAATCCTCCCGGGAGCATCGCGGCTGCATGGGCCAGCATCCCGCGGGGACGATCCGGATGCGCTTCCCCCCGCCCGCGGGCGCTGGGATGGGGGGAACAGATCCAGCCCGGTCCCCTGTGGGAATCAGCGCCACGGTCAACTGGGGTACGGTCTGGAGCCCTCTGGGGAGGGTGCACCCCACTCTGACGCACCCCAGCACCCGTCCCCAAGGCCGGCTCGTCCTCAGAAACTAATTTTCGGCAGTGCCATGGCAAAGGGATGGGGACTGGGCCGGGGCGAGGTGGATGCCGGGAGCGGAGGCGTCGAGGGGCGGCATGGCGGGATGGGTGCCGGGGATGCC
>NW_010544778.1:0-15037 GCF_000687285.1 Phaethon lepturus
TGGCGAGGTTGGTCCGACTCCGTCAAAGGGGGCGTGGGGTTTCGGCGTTAACCCTTGCCAGGCCTCGCAGCAGACCCCGCTGCGAAGGGGCTCCCCGTCGGTGAAGGCGGCCGGGCACCCCGGGATCCCTGGCCGAGCCGAGCGCGGTCCACCCGTGGGCACGAAACACGCCGGCGGAGCGGGCTCACACCCAGGCCGAGCTGGCAGCATCGCGGCAGGAAGCCCCGCACGGCAGGAAGCCCAGGCTCAGCAGCAGCTTTGGGCTCCAGCCACCCCCGTCAGCAAGCAGGGAGCACACCCGCGGAGCACTGCTCCCAAACCCGAAACATCGCCAACACCCATCACCAGGCCCCGCATCTCCAACAGCCGCTTCAAGGGAAACCTGCTGCACTTCAGCAGCATGCCCCAAACACCCAAAAGCTGGTGCCTGCTGCCATGTTTCTGCTGCAGAAGTTGCACAGATAAAGTAGGAAATAAGTATTTTTTAAGACGCTTCATTTGCAAGCTAAGCAGTGCAAAAGCAATCCCTGCTTCAGTATGTGCATCTTTGCTAATTTTGGCATCACATGCAAGCGCTCCCTTTGCCACCGCCTCATGTACACCCCTCTTGCCTAGCACCCAGGATGGCTCTGAGCTTGGAGAATGACACACTCAGCCTCCAGGAACATTTTTGCAGTTGTGGAAGGATGAGGGTGTTTTGCAAGGGCTGTACCCCAAGAAGGAAGCCAGCAGAATGGCTCCCTCTCTGTACAGCAGCTGAGTCTGTGCTTAAAACCCTTGTACATCCCCCATTCGGTGACAGTGTCACAGACCCCATTTGCTTGCCTTTCGGTGTCCCCTTCCCAGCTCCAGAGGAACCCAGGCTGCTGCAGCTCACTGACTGGGCAAACAGCTCTGAACCAACCACAAGGAGGAATTTGATTTCTAAGACTACCCAACTGTGTTTCCAAGTTGTTTAAGTTGTGGGTTTGGGGTTTTTTTTACCCTCAGATCCTGCAAACTCACAGAACCTCCTTTGCACCTTTGCTGTTTACGGGGCCATCCAAAGACAGCCCCGATATACCACTGAAAACAAATCTTGCTGGGTATCCTTGGAGCCTGGGGCTTCCTTGTGGGGTTCCACAAAGGCAGAGACCTCTTCCCCTCAAGGGCAACACAATCCCTGTGAGATTCTGCAGCTGGAAAATTCTGCAGCTACAGAGTCCTACAAGATACTGGGAAAATGGCTAGGTTCACCCCCCACCCACAAGTGTGCACCTACCCCTTCCCCCACAGTGCCCACCTCCAGAGCCTGCACACAGAGATAAATAGCCCCTGGCTGGAGCCTGTAACCAGACAAGTTTAGACTGCAAATGAGGCAGCAGGTTTTTAAACAGCCACTGTCATTAATCACTGGAGCAAATCACACAAGGAGGCAGGGGTGCAGCCGGCACTGCAGCTCAGCATGGCTTCCCTTAGGGTGTTCCAGACCCAGAGCTAGAGCAGGCAATGGATCAGCACTCTCTGAGCTCAAAGGGGGCTCAAAAGGTCTGGTCCAGCAGCACTGAGCTGCCAAGCCTGCTCCGAAACAACCACTATTTATTTACAAAAAGCCCTCAGTGCCTGGAGCTGGGACATAACAGGCCCTCTGTACCCAGGCCTGGCTCAGGTCAGCCTGAGCACCATTCCCTTCAGCCTCCCCTCATCCTCTGCAAGGGGAACTTGTTCCCTGCCCACCTCCAAGAAAACACACAGCTCCCAGCAACTCACCTGAGGACGTTCAGCTACTCAGCCATTTTGCTCAGTCAGCCCTCAGGAAACTTCTGCTCAGCCTGGCAGGATAACGAAAAAGAGGCTTACTCTCTGGTCTCCCTTCTCAACAGGGGTACAAACTGCCCCAAATTCACCCTCCTGGAAAAAACATTCAGAAGCTGCTACACACCTAAAAAAACTGAGCAGGGCTTTGAGGCTCCCCTGCCCTTTAATCTGAGTGATCACCCTCAGCTGTGTGTATACAGCCAAACTGGGTGCACCTGCAACTGCACCCCACCCCTGGCAGTTTATTGCAGATCAGGCTGTGTGCTGAGGGCCTTTTGTCCCAAACACACAAAGTTCCTGCTTCTGAGAGGCTGGGATAGATCATTTATCAGTATTTAACAGCATTGAAGGGCACCAGTGGCTTTCTGACCTATTCTCCTGGCTTGGGTTAGCCCCTTCAGAAGCTCTTCAGAGTCTTCAAGTCTTCACTGTCTAAGAGCATTTTCTTTTCAGTTGCGTGCAAAATTTGCTGCTTCAGCCTTCAGTGACTTTGCAAGACCCTAGGAGATACTAAACACAGGTGATTAGATAAGACATGATTCTGGCAAATTATTAGAGACATCTGTAGGAAGCTAACGCTCGTCCTATTTCATGAACTGAGAGACGAGAGACCAGAGGTCAAATGACTTTGCTCAAGACTGCAAAGAGCTAAAAGGCAGAGCCAGAAATAGAACTCAGATCTCAGGCTCCCATTACTTCTGCCCTGTACCTAATGCACACTTGCTTCTACTCTGTATCACTGATGTAAAATGAAAATGAAGAATTAACTTCCAAGCTAGTTTTGGAAAGAGAGAAGAAAGGGTGATATTGTCTACTGTAAGGGGAGAATTAAAGATGACATTTCATTTTAGTCCTTTGGATATGCATAATATAATCAAACACAATAGCAGTAATAAATGAATATTTTTTCTCCCCACGGTGCTTACGAGTGCAACATATTCTAACAATTTCTCAAAACTATGTTGATAAATTGGAAACACAATGATGGAGGTAACAAAGGCAGCCAAAAAAAGCATAATCCATTCAATTTATCAGAGTGACTAGCTTTGAGAAGAGAACCCTTGAAATCTGACCAGTCTTATTCTTATAAACCAGACATAATATATTTCAAAATATAAAGCTACACTTTTTATGCTTGTGCATAAGCATGTTAATTAACGATTTGCCCAGGCAATCAGGGCTAAATAAATTATTTGGATGCATTTCACCAATTCAGTTCAAGATGGAAGAGGCAGGGTACATACTGAAAGCCACAATGCATGGAAGCAGAGAGGGAAATAGTAAGCAGTTTCAAGGCCAGGTTTTCAATTTACCAATCCTATTGACTTTGCTATCATGAAAAAGCAGTCTCTGGAGGGCCTTCTTCCCACACACTGCTCACCTTCCACGCAAGTGACAGCCTTACATTGTCATGTCAGGAGACTAATCCATTGGACATGTGTGGGCACATGGGGTTTCACATGGTCTGGAGTGTTTTTCAGCTTCCTAGTCCATTGGGCATACCTGAGATGTAAGACATCAGAAACTGTTCTGTGAAAACATCTATAATGTCTTTAAACATATACATCTCATGCAAGCCAGACAATAAATGAAGTGGGGCAAAACACAGACAATAAAAGGAATATTCAAAGTTTAGTCTGATTTTTCTTCATTTGCAAAGGAAAAAACTGGAACGATACAGCAAAAGAAGGATTTGTTTTCTACAATATTTTCAGTTGGAAAGGTGGTTCAAAAAGGCAGAAAAGCACTGTCATACCTGTAAGCAGAGTCCAGCTCCAGAATTGCAATGCCATCTCAACTGTTCAGCACCATTTAAAATGTCATTAGTTAGCTGAAAAAAAGTCATAGTGTTAGAATCATGGCAAACAAATTTTGAAAGGCCCGTCCCTTGGATTTTGTGAGCGCACTTTTCATGTGGATACTAAGATGAGACCAAAGGAAAAGCAGCTTTGTTCTAGTTGATAAAACCTTGTGGAGCTTTAGAATTTATGAATTGTCCTTTTGAAGTTATAATGAAGTCAGAATGAAGTCATTGATAAGACCATCTAAAACCAAAAATAATTTGGATAACCCCCTTCTAACTTCCTAAGACACTTAGATTATTTCATTGTGATATAACAAAGCAGTCAAGGAACCTTGGAAAATTAGAAGAGATGGATAAGAGGTTAGTAACAGTAAGAGTTCAAGACCTCTATTATAAATTAAATTATAAGATTACTAAGGTTATTGTAACACGTCTATTACTGGGGAGTCAAACCAAACCTGAGCCAAACCGAAAATTTTAGGGGACTGTGGTGTTTTTTCTTTTAAGCTAGGAGGTAGCTAGTGTGTGAAAATTTCTTGAATTTGACCTGGAATAAATCAATCACAGCTGAACTCAAAGTGGAACAGAACTGAAAAAACATCACACACGCAAGCAGTTTAGCATACAGTAAACATGATAGACAGTGATATTGTATGAAGCACAAGAAATTATCCAGAAGTTATGACTTTGGCAAAACTCTCTAACCTTAAATGAGAACTTTCCCTCAGTGAAACACTTGTGTGGGTATTATAAAGTAATATACTGGATAAAATAACTCAGATTGAAACATAATTCAGCAGATGGAAAATGTGATGACTCAAGTGATCAGCGAGACAATCACTACATCCAGTGGAATTACACATACTCTCTGTCCTGTGAAGAATAATTTGTCACCTTTGATGCCAGGCAAAAATTCTCCCAACTGGACATGCACTGAAGACTGATCTGCACAAGCACAGAGAGTTTTTGGACACACCCTTGATCCATCAGACTCATCAAGAATGCAACAAAGCAGGGATTCACCCAGGTGTGATAAAACCAAGGTACAAATAGCACCAGGTCTTTTTGCACTCAAACGTGCCAGAGTAGAAATACATTCAGAAGTAGCCAGGAAGGACTGCAAGAGTTATTTAATCCCCTTTCCTTCTCTCTGCTAGAAGGCAAGATCTATTACACAGAGATTATTGTTGACACAAATCTTCCTGCTTTGTTCTCAAAGACCTCAAGAGAGAAATTTCCCGTGCTTTTCTGAAAACGTATTCCAATGCTTTGCACTCTGTACTGGTAGTTTTTCTTAACATCCAACCTCAGTTTGTTTTGTTGCGATTTAAGCTCTTAATGTCTTCCTTTCTCCACTATGGATGTAGAAAACTATTCCTCCTCTCTTTGAACAGGCTTCTAACTCCTCAAAGTACTTTTAAAAATGTTTTAACACCTCTCCTTGCCTTCTAGAAGCAAAAAACTGCCAACTTCTTCAGACTTTCCCTGTAGGTCATATGTTACATACTTCTGATCCTTTTTGGTACTCTCCTCTGGACTTTCCAGCTGGTGTACATCTATCTCGTACTATGGTACCCATAACCTATACCTCTGTGCAGTACCTCTGCCCTGCCAAGGATTTGCCTTTTTGACATCTGTACATTATTGTTAATCCACATTTAGTTTGGGTTTCTCTACCTTTTCTGCAGAACTGCTAGCCTGACTTTCCCCCATCCTGTATTTGCTCGTTAAAATAATTCCTGCCAAAGCATAGTGCCCTGCAGTTGTCCTTAATGAGTTTCATCTTCTTTTATTCAGATCGTATCACCGATTTGTCAAGATCACTTGAAATTTTAATCCTGCCTTCCAGTGTTCTTGCATTTGGTTCCAGCTTTGCCTCATCTACAGATTCAATAAGCATGCTCGCTCTTCCATCACTGAGGTCACTAAAGAAAACATTGGGAGGTTTGTCTCCATGTCTGTATCCTCAAACTATGTTCCTGTTCATTAACTGTTCATTAAACATTATTCAGTCACTGAGGGCTGCCTACTTGCTTGATGCTGTACAGGACATAAACACTGAACTTTTAAACTCTCCAAACCACAGATGGTCTTGAACTTCTACAACAAAACAAAGTATTTTAAAACATGCGGTGGAAGGAGCTACCAGTACCAGGCTGCAATTTTCAATGGAGTCACTGACTATAGGATATCCAGATTCAGTGGTAACTGAATGCTTAGCTGATTTGAAAATCCATCCAGAGTCACAGAATCTCTTTGAATCTCCGAGAAGCAAGGACTTTCATGACCAAAGAATGTCTCAGTTTTGGGCTCTGGTGCTGAAATCCTCCTACTTTTCTCAATTTCCCCATGGGCCCAGGTTGCCTGACTTGAGGCAGGCAGAACTAGGGGGGATGCACGTGGGGAGACGGGAGTCCCCTTTCCTCCACACAGCAAATCTGTATGTTCCATCCATATTTTTCCAGCTTTTATTGATTTTTTCCAAATCTCCTAGGAAGTTTCCCTGTGGGCCAGGACAATGAGGCCCAACCACAATAGTCTGCTTTTCTTAGCTGGCTTTCACAGGCCCCCTAGAAGTTGGCTGTGGTCCTTCAAAAGTTTGTGGGCTGCAAGCTGAAAATTGCTGCACTGTAACCATTGTACATGGACCACCATCCACAGCATAATTCTAAGCTAGTTTTCATATCTTAGCCCATATGCTTTCTCCCTCTTCTCTGCTCTACCTTGTTCCACAAACTCCTTACCTACGAGCCATCTGTCTTCACACTGCAAACTTCTTGCCAGTCAGTGCCCTCCTGCACCATCTTTGCCTGTGTGTTACTGGTAAACAGTCAGCCACAGTCCAACTGTCATACCGCTACTTTCCTTACAGTTCTATCTTCACCTTATTGTGCTCTAAAGCACTGTGCATCTAGGTTCACAGGACCCCACTGATAACTGACATTGCATATTTCTTGAAGCATTCACATGAGCCTCTCCCTTCTCTGTCTTCATTCTTTTCCCAAGATTCTGTTTTTCAAATTAAGTGTCCTTGTTTTCATAGACTTTGTCTGTTTCAATGTGATTAATACCCTTCATTATTTTAAAATCATTGACTGAATCACAGCAAGATCTCTTTTTAAACAAGATAATACCAAAGCTCTTCAGTCTTGCTTTATAACTCAGAGCTGAAAGGCACAGTATTATTCTCATTTTCCCTGCTTTATCCCCTTAATCATATCCTTCTTAGGTAGAGTGAGCTGTACTGAAAAGAGCACTCTGAACAAGAACTCACCAGTGTTTTATGTAATAACAATAACACCTTTTTGATATATACTCTGTTCTTACAGTAATGCAACCCAACATCCGGTTCGGTTGTTGGGGTCTTTTTTGTACAGCTGTGTGTTAGGCTGAGAGCTCTGGGGATTATTTAAAGAGAATATTCTCCAGATTTATCAATTTACCTTTATGAACATTTTGCTCTATTCATTCTAAGGGGAGCAATCACATAAGTAAACCCTAACACTGTTCAGTGGCACTGTCTTGCTCTTTAGCTGGCTCTCTACCTAATCTCCTCTCTTACAGACTCCTCTATGGAATCAATAAAAAGGCAACTAAGGTGCTAAATAAGAAAGAATCATTGTAGGCATTAAAGACTAAAGTCCCTGCAAGGCAATTTGATCCAAGTATTTCTTGGCTATGCACATGTACAGTAATGCTAGCTTAGGTGTTAGTATACTCTATTTGTCACTTAGGTGACAGTATACTCTATTTGTCACCAACGGATACCAGACCTAATGGGCTTGGTATCCAACATCCACTCCTCTTCCAGGGCCTCTGGGTGGTTTTGTCAAACAAGCTTAGTCTGAGCACCTTCTTGAACTGGTTGTACGCAGATTTCCGTCCCCTCCTCGCTTCCATTTCGAAATGACCCAAACTGGAACTACTAAATTGTACTTTGCAAATATCCACCTCCTCACATAGAATGCAGATCTCTCTTTCACCACAAGAAATACTCTTAATCTCTCTCTCTTTTCTGTTCTGCCTAAGCGAGATCAATCTCACCAATCCCAAAGTAATCCTCTGGGGTTGCACCGGCTCACAACCCCTCATGCCACTGGGTCTCAGGCAGGGAGGGTACATGGGCTGTCAGTCTACACCCAGAAAGAATCTGGTTGAAGTCCCTGCCCTGCCAGAGCCATCAGGCAATCTCTCAGTTCCTCCCTTTATAACACAGGGTTTAGTGCTTTGTTATATATCATGGCTCTTGTAAGGATAATAGAAATGGAATAAAAATGATATGGTATAAATAGTAAAAATAATGAAAGAAGAGAAGAAAAAAATAAAAGCAGCAAGATGAGATGTAATCTAAAGAGAAAGATAAATTGTTCTTTTTTGGCAGAAAGGAAATTATAAAGTCTGCAAGATACTATGAAATGTTTAAACTGATTGTTGCCCAAAAAAAGAAATAAAAGCTTTTGACCAGACTAAGGAGATTTTTGGTATGTGATGGAATGGTAGGACAAGACTGTCAGCCTCACTGTGTGCCTGGAAAGAAGTGGCTCACAGCAAAACATTTTTTGGCTCAATTCACATCTTGAATATTTAACTCTAAGATTGTTGTGAGTGCAGTGCCCCAACTGTAGGGCGATGCACTATTTTGCATTGAAAACAGGTGTTCAGCTGGCTGGCTTTGTAGTGGAGCACAGTAGATTTGTCCCAGATTTTCTGTACATGATCTCTAGGTAATACTTGCCTTTTTTTAGATGTTTCAAGAAAATTAGATAATTATTTTCCATGTTCTGAGCCTTCCCTGAACTGACTGACAATAGATTTACAGAGCTGAGTTGTAGGCTGGGCAGAGACGGAGCCTGGCCAGCTTACAGAGGAGGTGAGTGGACTTTGGAAAAAGCAGTGCTGCAATTCTGGAGCATCTCTGAGAACAACCACAGCTTGTAACATATGCCCTGGCACACTGCAGTTACAGCTAGTGACCTACTGAGGTTCAGTCTCTGACTGGGGAATAGGAGACCAAATGGTCTTGATAACCCAACCATTCATTTCCTTAGTTTCGAAGCTGTGTTAGGTAAAGAACTACATTAACTGAAACTCTCCACTGTGTTTATTAATTTTAAACAGTTTCGAGATACAGTTTCTTCGAAAGATCCTGTATAATCAATCTCCATTGTTCTGTATATATTTGCAGAAGATAACAGCTTCATTAAAATATGGTGTGCTATTAACAGCAGTAAATATATAGCCTTAAACCTTAAAATGTAATGCAATTAAATAAGAAATATGAACCTAAGGAGGTTAAGTGTAATCAACCACTGACATTTACATTTGATTTGAATTAAAAAACACACACAGAGGGAAATAAAGGGCCTCCGTACGTACTTGGATAACAGGAAATCCCCTGGATGTAAAAATAGTAAATTTAAGAATGGAGAATATAAAGGTCTAGTTCAAATTAAAGATTTTATGACTGAAGACTCCATTAAATCTTTGAACACTTACAGTAAAGAGTTTGGAATGCTTCCAGTCCAATTCTTTATGTTCTCGCAAGTGACAGATTATACTTCTGAACTTCTACGGCAAAAGAAAGAGTGATTGTATTAATCCATCTAAATCTGGAGCTTGCTAATTAAGATGAAAACTATAACAATCTGTGCTTAGGTGAAGCATAGTATTTTTATAACCCAGCTCAAGACAACATCACTAGCCAAGCCAAAAGGAGATGATTTAAGTTTTCAAATTTTTGAGGAACAATAAAATAACGAACCACTTAGTACTACATCATCAACAATCTGTACCAAATATGAACCTTTCATAGTACTCAGTCTACTTTGCTTTTTATGTTTCTAAGAAATTCCTCATGGTGTTTAAAATACGTAGTACAACACCCTGCTTCTAACTCTAGCCCTACCTGCATAAATGCAAGGATCTTCAATTGCAGCAAGTCCGCAGCGGCAGGCCACATTCAAAGTGCCGGTCTCACACATACATATATTTGTAGCCGTAAGACATTAACAGGGACCTTTCAGATGAGGAGTCTGCAAGTGAGTCAAGCATCGGAAACTAATGTACTACTTTTCCCCGGTTTTAAAGGGAATCGAGGCAAAATTATCAAGGCTACAGATTTTTAAGCTGAGGGTGTAGAGCTAAGCATTCATCACTGTATCCAGGTACCTAAGCAAAGGAGCAAGTTTCAGATCTTGTTCCAGACTCCTCAGAACATACTAATGACTGGTATAAATCTGTTGTCTCTCATGGCATACTGCCAAGAGGTAATTGAGCCTTAAATGAAAATGAATGTGAGACATCTGAAAACACAGCTGATTTGGCCCAGGATGTTAGCAGAAACATAATGCCTGGAAGGACTGCAGGGTTAAGGAACTCCCATGTTTGGCCATAAACTCCAAAGTAACACATAAGTCAAATCAGAGGATGAAAATGAGAGGAAAAAAAATCTTCCTGTCAGCAAGATCTCCTCCCCTATAGGACCACATGGCAGTCCCTCTAGCTTTTTTGCTTGCTTTCTATGAAGTCACTGAAGGTCTGGCCTTGAGTGAATAAATAGATCAGACAATGTTAATAAATGCAGGCTCTTTCCAGACCAACAGGGGTGGCAGACACCACAGCTGTCAGTTAGAAACAAAACTTACTTTGAAATTTTATATTCAAAACAAAGAGCATACCGGCCTAACAGAAAAGGTTCCATGAGCCTTCGTGAATCATAAATAACAGTTTTCCTTTGATTGTCTTGTTTCAGTACCTTCTAATCTACCACCCATGAAACCATTTTTACCAAACATAAAGAATGGTTTTTCACCTAGCCCAACAAGGCTGCAATGCTTCTAAGAGTAAAGGGTGCCCAACACATCCCAGCACAATATTTCTCATTTTTCACCATCAGTCTGTGTTTCTCTTTGACCGCTCTCACAAACAGGTATTGAAAACACCAGATTTAAGAGGTCTGGCTAATGGTATGACTATATGCATGCTTTAATTCAGTGTACATCTGCACAGTAGCTGAAAGAAATGGTCCCATCCTTGTCCCACTTGGCCACAACCCCACTGGTCCTCATTGCCTTCTTTCTGTTAGCACCAGGTTTTTGTGCAGTTATACAGTGAACAGGTCCAGGGAGCTGATTTTTTTCCCCCCCAAGGCATCAGACTAGTTTTCAATTGAATCAGTTCCATCTCAATAGGTAATTGGAAGGAAGCTAGACAGAGAGCTGGGGTTGTGGATGGAGGCAATACTACTTCTTTGAGTGGGTGGTGACACAAGTTTATGTCATATGTAAAAGAGCATGCATCCACAGCATAAATTAAGACTCCAGGCTCTGTCAACAGGCAGTGGAGACTCTCCTAAATAGATGCTTCCAACAAGTAACTCAGAATACCTAAACCAGAAGCCTAAAATTAGACAGTATCAATATGATGAGACCATAATGTCTCAGTACTGCAATTCTCACAGAGAGTTGAGTCTCTATTTATAAATGCAAATGATCTGGGCTTTAGCAGAAATACTTTTGCTTAATGTTTTTTTTCCATGGAAAAATTGAAACTTTCCCCTCTGAGGGGGAAAGAAGACCCTCTGAAGGGCTCTCCTGCTAACACAATAAACATCTGTGGGTTCTTTCCTCTCAGATGCTATTTTTCTATGGGGTCCCTCTCTGATGAATTAGCAGTCCCAGTAGATCATGGCAAACAACCCTGCATACCACATCTTAAGAAATGGTACTTCTTGGAACAGATCGGTTTGGTCTGCCTTAACGCAGGCAAGTTAACACCACATTATCAAATGCACTGAGGTCACCAACTTCCATCAGATGATCTGCTTGATCCTTTTCAGACAAAAAAAGAAAAAGAAAAAAGCTTGGATTCCTTACAGAAATCTGAGTGTTCCAAGCTGGAAGCAGTAGGCTCGGCCACTCACAGCCCACCCACCTACAGATCAAGATGGACTGGAACAACCTCCTCCATGAGCCAGAAAAGTGGAGGGGGTTGGGAGGTGGGAGGAAGAGTTTCATATTTCATCTACCACTTTTAATAGAAAACAGAACATGGCGGCGGGGGGGGGGAAGGAAAATGGCAAATCCCTGGAGATCCTAAGTATTGGCCTTGCAAGTCAAAACTGTCAATCACACCGTGTCCCCTCCAAATTGTACTTCTTGAAAGGAAGAGAGGAGGCAATGGACTGGCATGTTTAGCCACTAGGTGTTACTGTTGCTCCACAGAATGTGATCAGAGCAACCACTTCAGAATAAGTATTTATGAGACATCATCTGCAGCTGTACCTTAAGATTTAAACTGTAGGAACTAAATCCTACTTCTTTTGACTCAAAAATCAGAGCACTTTGGTGTGTTTTCTTTGGGGGGGGGTCTGTGTCATGGAGGTAGACTGTTGCGCCTTGTGTTTTGTTTATATATCACTGCATCAATGGAGCAACTCAAATTCATCCCTTGGGAACTTCCACTGACTTTGATGAAGGTACATAGGGAGAACTGGGCTGCTTAAGGTGTCACTGAGCTTATGTCCACTGGTCAGGAAAATACATTGGCCACTGAGTTGTCTGCCTGCCTGCCTACTCTGTGACGGGCCACAGCCTGCACTGATACTTAGAGGCATTTTCATTAATCCTAGATCTGTTGTCAGCCAGATGGGTTCCTCAGGCAAGTAATTTAACCTTTCTCTGCTTTTGTTTTTCCATCTATAAAATGGAAATAAAGATCTTGATCTCCTCTGGGAAGGACTTTGAGGCCACAGATAAATCAGAGCTGTAGTCCTTGATGACCTGTTGGCATGAACCAAGTAACAGGTTTTGCATGACCATTTCCTATCGATTCCAGAATAGCTTTTCTGAGAAAGACTAAATGGAGTGCTTATACCTCCTTAGTAGCCACTTTCAGTGAAACAGACTCATGATAAAGAGCTGCGCTGTCAATGCACCTTAATGTCCTGTTTCCGTTTGGTCCTTTTTCATAGCTCTACCAAAACTTTATCCAGAGGAAAGCCACACTTCATCCACACCTTCATCAGTTACTTAATCAGCTAGGCTTTGAACCTCAAATAGATATTCCTTCTCTGAGCTTCTTAAGCAATAAGCTTCAAGTTTACAACAATATTGATTTTCTCATTAATTTTTAATAACAGGCTTCAGTGCACAAAAATAGGTGTTTCTTCCTTCCAATTATTGTATTCTATGCCTTGCCCCCAAATGAACCTGTATAAATAAACAGAGGATGTAATGCAGGTCTCTGCCTGCACCCACTAGAAAGCTGCTTCTGAACACACACAATAAATGTCATGCGACACATAACAGGCAGAGCATTCATTCTCATGGTGAGTCTTGCCATGTGGTTATACTTCTAACCAAGGCATTATTTTCACACACAACTTGATTTGAGTGCTCTAGGGTATGTTTTCCAAAGTTTGGAAACATCGTTACAGTACATTAAACGAAGTACCAGTACTGAGCCACAAAATCTTATGAAAGGTTTCTTGAGTTGTTTTCATAGGAAAATTTTTATATGCCACATTAAATGAAGTATAATGCAAACTTAAGATACTGTTCTCCAAAAGACTGAATGATTTGCAAGTGCTAAAGTATTATCTGAAAGGTGACTGGCACTACATTTTACTGCTGCTTCCAGTAAACCCTGCGGGCCTCTAACTTGGAGGCAAAGTCCTCTTATCTGCAATTCAGGCAACAAGCATCACATGCCTTGATACATCAATCAATGTGTCTCTCAGTTTGAGTTCTCACAGACATTTCTAGAGTGAAGAACAGTTTTATTGAAATATTATTGATAGCCTGCAATTGCCTTTGGCTTCTGAAGGAAGGAGGAAGATCTGTCCATGGAGAATCATCTGGAGACAATCACTTCTGCTTGCTACCAAAACATTATGGTGGAAAACCAGCCATCTAATAAATGCAAGACTTATAGACCATTACCAGTATAGTCTGGAAGTAGTTCACTTACTGCTGGAGTTTTCTCTCTGCTGCAGTCTAACAAAGAGTTTTAAATAAGTGAAACAAAATGGCCTTGCTGATTTGTACACGTGTAGTCTCAGCAAACAATACATCAGTAACTAACGTAACTTTACCCATACACCTGAAGCAGATGCTTGATAACATCAAATATACTTGCCTTAGATGCCTTTGAAAGCATCACCCTAAGTAGCTTGGCAGCTTAATTCCCGCTTTCTAAAGTGACTTAAAACCCTAAATCACGCGGATAAATCCAAAAATTGCAGCCTTAGTCAGCTGTGCTCTCCTTACTTTTCAGTGGCTAATATAAACACACAAAGACCCCATCTGACACTTCATCTAAAAATTAATCCTAATTGCTTTCAGGGCAGCTGCACAAACAGTCAGTTTTACCCAGTTTCTGTTACCTCGTACTCTTTTTTCCCCCTCCTTCTTCTGTGCTCTATCCACAATAGGACCCTTTATAACACTTTTTTCTTCATGTCTAGTGGCAGCTAATAACATATGCCAGTTAATAAGAGAGTTTGTCCTAATCTCTTCTCTCTGGGTCACCCTGTCTTTTCTTTGGAAGTCAGTAAGGCTGAAATGCGGAAAACAATATAGCTGCAGGAAGGATTACCTACGAGTTGTTCCAGTTCATTGTGAATTCGGTCCTGAATCACATGTGGATCTTCACAAACAGAAAATACACAACCCGTCTGCTACGGCAGAATCAAATCCAGTGCTAGGTGGAACTACCATTTTTTTCATTGTCTTTGTCCCATCAACCTGGAAACAAAGGGTTTTCCAAAGGTTAAAATACTGTGTGAATACTGTGATGCCACTGCCACATTGAACCATCCTAAACTACCCCTATGTAAGGAGTAAAACTGCAAGTAAGTCTACAGTGTGAAGGAAAAGACTCTACCCACTCAGTGAGAGCAGAGCAATTCTGGTTCACATTTATTAGTAGTACTAGTAATAAACATTTACATTATGGTAGCGCCTAGAGGCCCTATTT
The DNA here is from genome assembly GCF_000687285.1 of Phaethon lepturus. NCBI lineage: Eukaryota > Metazoa > Chordata > Aves > Phaethontiformes > Phaethontidae > Phaethon > Phaethon lepturus. Next base: position 14,579 of record NW_010544778.1, read on the forward strand.
GAAAGCTTGTCTAAAACTGCTATTGTACCTGGGCACTAAACAGCTCTGAAGCAGTACATCTGTCTGCCAGATGTTTTTTTCTTAGAAGCTGCAATTTAAAAAAGCCTCTTGCTTCCCCTAACAAACCTTAACAAGAATCTTCAAGAGCCTGCTTCACCATTCGTTCAAGGCGCATCTGCAGTTCAAATCGCAGTGAAACTTCAGGGAAGGACGGCACTTCACAAGCTAGTGAGGGACGCGAGATCAGTGCATGAGCCCAGTTTTTAAGCGTGTTTAGTATCCGTTAGCCTGACTCGCTTTCTGGAGGACAGAAAGGCCAAGGGGACGCCCCTCCCCCAAAACAGGGCAGGCGGGAGGATCCAGTCCCGCCCGATGAACACAAACGCCAGGGGTGCCTGACACACAACCAGGGCACACTGGTTGGAGTTTAAAGCCGTACAGGCGCCGCGAGCCCCACTG
>NW_010544779.1:0-1417 GCF_000687285.1 Phaethon lepturus
CACGGGAGCAGCTTTTCCAAGAGAGGAGGCGTTGGCGCTCGGGCAGCGAACGTGGGAGACATTTCACGTAGAGAGCTGGTGCTGCGGTCCGGAAGCTAGAAGCGATGGGACGGCACCGTCCGGAGACAAGGGATCGGGCGACCCCTGAACGTTGTAGCCTTCTCCTTTCGTTAGAACAAAATACCAGTTAAAAAAAGACATCGTTTTGGCAGGGTGGCTTCTCCTTGCCTTGGTCACAGGTATCAATCCTTCAGGAATGTTTTAGCCAGAGAAGGAAATCGTCGCGTGCAGAGGAGCCCTGTGAGACCATAGATGCCCGTCAAACCACGCTCTGCAGTCAACAGAGATGGGCTGAAAGTTGGGCTTCAGCCTCCTCTGAGCTTCCCCCAGCAAGACCACGCCTGATGTTCGGCTTCCAGGACACCCCGTGGCTCATGCTGTGACCATCAAATGGTCCTCATGGTCTCACGGCTGGTATTTCGCGGGAGTCAGAAAACAGGGCAGCTCCGGCACCGTCCGGCTGGTGGTAATGCTGCTCCTCCTCCGTGGTTCCTCCACGGATGGGTGATCCTGCCCAGAGCAAAGACCGAGTCCTGGATGATGCTGGAAGAGGTTGGCAGGTCACGGAGCTGGTCTCCTGCCATGCAGCACCAGAGCTGTCACCTGCCACCGTCCCACCGGGAGCGGTGGGTGACGTCTGGTGCCATGAGCAGAGGCAGCGGGATCGGCCCATTTCCTCCTGATCCCGGCAAGCGTGAAACCTCTTCAGATTGCAGCTCCTCTTGGTTTTCCCCGACAGAGGAATGTGTCAGCCCATCCCACCCAAAGCTAAAGGAAGGTGGGAGAGGGAGACCTATGGGTGCAGCCGGTGCAGGCAAGGAGGAAAGGAGAGGCTTGGAGGATGAGCGACACACCACAAAACACAAGCCCGAGGGTGCTCCCTGCTGCGTCAAGCTGGTTTCACACCAGCTTTGGGTACCAGGTGCAGCCTAACCAGGAGAGCTCAGCCCAGGCCATGTCTCAGCTCTGCGCTGCCCCGTCCAGACCATTGCTAGGACATGGCCCAGGTCTGGATTTGTCCACAGAAACCAGTTTGGCATAACTGAGGTCGGTGCAGGGATTGGGAAGCTTGAGCCCGGCGCTCACGCGTCTCTCCGGATAACCATTTCGTTGCCCAGATGATGCGGATTTCATCTCGCTCACACTCTTTTCTGCAGGATTTGGGTTTGGCCTCATCTGCAGGTTTCTTAAGAGATGAAGTCCAAGGAGGACGTGAGATTTGCAGGCGTGTGGATAAAAACGGGAACGGAGATTGCGAGCGTGGAGGAAGGGTCGGAGGGACCACGGTGGAGCTGTGGACACACCTGCAGGGACCCCCAATCTCATTAAAGCTGTAAGCAACGAGCGCTCCAGCAGG
>NW_010544779.1:1448-1821 GCF_000687285.1 Phaethon lepturus
AAATTTCAGGTACAGTCTGAGCTCTGGGATATTTATATACGCTGTAAGCGTGTGATTCTCTACGTACAAATTTTGGGGAGCAGCAACACTTGCAGGTGAGAAGCAAAGAAGTCGTAGGGATGGGGGATTTTAGCCTGTCTCCCCACCCGCTCATTTAGTTATAAGTTAGTAAGAAGTTGACTTTCCTGGCGGCTTTTGCACGACTGGAGGGACCGCTGGCTGCCCTGCGGACAGTTTCCCAGCTGGAAAATTTCGGAGGGCTCGTCGGAGGCTTTGGTCCGACGCCCGGACATCCCCTGGGCTGGCAGCAGGGAGCAGGCAGGCTCTTCCCAGCTGCCCACCTTTGCCTGCGCCGGCAGGAGATCCTCGTGCT
>NW_010544780.1:0-4731 GCF_000687285.1 Phaethon lepturus
AGGTGCCAGGCCGCGGCGGTGAGAGGTCACCCCCGGTGTTAAGCGGCGCCTGGTATACGGCTGGAGAACAGCACAGCGCGCTCTCGGAGAGGAAACGGAGATAAACGCCGGGAATACGCCGCCGCTCGGTGTCCGGCAGGCTGGTAGCACAGTTGCTAACAGGCTGCTGGCTGGGGGAGGAATGAAGAGACAAACAGGGTTTTTTGCGCCTTCGTTCTCTCTCCCTCTCCCCACGCTCCCCCGCATATCCCCGTCCCGGGAGAGGTTCCTCCCCTGGTTTGTTCCAGAGCCGTGCGTCCCGCCGGGTGCTCCCCCCTGCCCGGGGAGGCCCGGGGTCCCTCCCCTGCTTTTGGGCACCAACATCCTCTGGGACACAGGCTGCGGGCCCCAGGCGCTGTTAGGGAAATATTTGGAGTTGCTAATCGTTTCTGCGTGTCCCTGCGGCAGCCCGGGAGGCGAAAGTTTTGTTTGAAGTTTTAGAAAGTAAAGGAATGTGCTGCCTCCAATACACCAGATTAAAAAAGCATCGAAAACCTTGGAATAAAAGTATTTGATATAAGCAGAGGAGACGACAGAGCCTTCAGGAAACACTGTTTCGATGGCAGTTTAGTCTCAAGCCTTGACCCTGTGTGGCCCGTGCCTGGCCAGCTTTGGCAGGGCTCTCCCCAGCACCAGGGTCTGCTTTTGGGGGTGCCCATGTTTCGGGGTATTGGCTTCCTGAACGTGGCAGAGCCCGCTCGCTCCTTTGCTACCGCTCTGTGAAATGCTACACCCTCTTTTGCGAAAGCTGTGAGAGCATCTGACAGAAGGCAGAGGGGTTTCCTTTTCCTTGCTGAGACATTTTTTTTTCTCTGTGAGAATTAAGACCGCTTGGGTAAAAAGTTGGAAATGATGCTTTTTTGGTAGCTGATTAAAAACATTTAATCCCAGCAACATAGGTAGTGATTCATGCTTCTACCATCATAGATTTATTATTGGCTCTGACAACCGGTGAAATTTATTTTTATGGTTTTAAGTGTATACTGAAGTCCTGTTTGTTGGGTTGGCAATGATATATTCGAAATTTATTAATATCCTATTTTTTTAAAGAGCAGCTAGAGAAAAAGATCCGGGGGTTACTCTGGAGTGGGCATACAAGCACCCAATGGTTTACCATAGGAGACCTCAGCTCTGTTGGAGTGACAGACTCCAGCAGATGTTATACTGCACCGATAGGTGAAGTAATAACATAATCTTGACTTTTTCATTCAAACCGCTGGCCCTAGTCACCTGTGCATGGTTTCCCAAATCAACATTGCTCTGATTTATTGAGAAATTTAATAGGGGAAAATATGTCCTCTTTGTGAAGAAATGTTGCCAGATCCTGCTCTTGTTGAAAATAAGAAATCAATGACTTGGATGAACATAAAGATCAGGTTTTGCTTTGTAGCAAAGCAGCAGATGTGACAGACTAACTATGAAGGGACTACTTCCATGCCTGTGTATGGGTGTATGTAGTTGCCTCCTTCATCACAAAGTTGAGATTTCCAAATTATCGATGACCTAAACCAACAAGTCCCTCCTTATATTGTAGTCAAGTCACTTTGAAATTTGTTTCATATGGGAAATTTTAGGTGCAATTTTCAAGGTTGTAAAATGGCTTCTGTGAACAGGGTATTTTTACAAGCTGCTTTAGCAGAAGGAAGGACTCTGACCTTTATCTTTCCAGTAGGAGGCCTAAAATAATATTTCTTTCTGCTGTTGTAATTTTTTTTTCAATAAAATGCTTCTGGGTACACCTAGCTCTTGCCAAGATCAGGAACATCTTCTCAGTAGCCTTGCTGAGACAATGCAGGCTTTGTATAGCTATGACTGTTAGGGTTTTGGTGACACAGTAAACTCAACAGAGCAAAGCAACTTCTTAGTAACTGCAAAGCTGGTTATCTGGTATTTGAGGGCATTTTTGTCCGTTCCAGTCTTTCATTTGCCATGTTCACAAGCAAGCTTTAATTTGAAAAGGAGAGGGGTTATTTATTTTTTTTTAAGCGTATGTTTTACAAAATATAGAGACAGTCTGGATCTTACCTTTTACCCAGCTTGGTCATAAAGCTGAGACTAAATCAGCACAGATGGGCTTATTTGGCATGAGATGGGAAGAAACTACAAATGCACGAGGTTCCTCTACCAAGAATCATGATACAAAAGTAACTTTCAGCTATTTCCAAAGTGGACATGGCTTAATCAACCACTAACAACAGAAATGCTTTCCGTCCTATTCACCGACGTCAGGGCCATCGGGAGATTTGCTGTGGAGAAGCACCACCCTAAGTGATGTAGCTGAGGATTTGCATTCATGTTTTGGCCTTTTGAGTACTCAGTGGATGTACTTGAGTTCTACCTTTGAAATATATTGAAATTACTGCCATTTCTGTCTTTTACCAGAGAACTCCACCACAAGGCAGGGTGTAGGTTTGGCCTCAGCAAGTTGAGTTCTCAGTAACATTAAAGTTAGTTAATAGACGCAGGATTCCTGAGCGGGGTGTTGCTGCTGCGCGTGTACCCGCTCCGCAGGCAGAGCGGAAGGGCTGTCACCGCCGTGCGGGGTTTACGCATTAAATACCCAGCAAGAGGTGGGTTAGACGCGGGGTGGAGCACAAGGAGAGGGTGAGAGGGGTCAGCTGGGTACAGCGCAGGCGCAGCACGCTGGCTGCCTGGCTGCTGTTGCATTATTTCAGCAGCAAGGGTGAGATTTTTAGAAGGAATTTAGGAGAGGTGGGCAAAGTTTCTCTGCAGTGGCGACCAGGTAGGTACTTCCAGGGAGGAATGGTGAGGGAAAACAGAAAAGGTACTTGATGAGAAGTATAAATTGTGTTCAAAAGCTGCAAAACGCACCCATTTGTCACTCAGCTCCGCCTGCCTGTGCAAGCGCTGTATGTAAGGATGCCTTATATTTTATTTGTTAAAGAATGGAAAGCTGGAGGTCAACAGAAGCACAAAAATGAGTGGTGCACTCGAAGCATCAGGCTATGAAAATGACCCTTGTAATAGCATTTGGAAGATGAAACAGTGGATGAAGATTGCAATTATGAAAGCAAAGGATGACAAAAGGATGTTGCCATTTCTGAGATAATGCAAGGGTGAGACCATGGAGAAGTGGTTTAGCTGTGAGGGTGGATAGAATAGGCAATGTCCTGGACATGTAAGTGGAAAACATCAACAGATCTTAGCTGTACCTTGAAAGCAAGGCTGCCTAAGTAAAAACTGCGCCCTGTCTGCAAACAGAGCAGTAATTGTCTACCAAGGAAAGAAAAGAGATTTCCGATATCCCTTGAGAGTGGGACTGCTAAGGACTGTTTTATCCATGTTGAGCTGGAAAGGATGGTGAGGCTTTCAGCAGACTGTCTTTCAGATAGCAGAAAAAGTGGGTGAGGGGCATCAGCTGGGCTGGCTATTGATGGGAAAGCAAATTGAGGGAAATTGAAGTATAGAGTGAATTTGCAATTGAACTTGGTGGAAAGACGAGGGTTAAAAGCAAAAAAGAAGTCATCAAGGTTGATGGAGTGGAAATCACAGAAGGCTGAATGGTGGGACATAATGGGGGAGGCTAATGGATGGTGCTGAATGGGACCACTTGAAGTTTAGTGCAGGGAAAATTCAGCAGTAGAGAGCCTGGAGTCTGAGCTGTGCATGCTGAATAAACCACCCTTTTTAAAGAAAAGGACCAAGGCAACAGTGGAAGGGAATAGGTGAGATGGACACAACATGATCAGGGGGTGATGTGGGTCATCAGCATAAATCAGCAACAGTGAGAAGAGGAAAATAGAGAATCAAAACAGGAGGAGGAAGGTGGAGGACCTGGGTGAAGGGGAGTTGTCTGCAGGGCTGGGAAGGGAGTGAATGAGAAATGAGATCTAAGGGATCCTTGTAAAGAGGAGAAGGAGGGAGGAAGGGGGGAAAAGCAACCCACAGAGCACAGCCTGATGCCCGTTATGGAAAGTCTGAGACAGAGATGCTTCACTGGGGTTTGAAAGCCTTGCTGCTGAAGCATCAAGGAGGTTTCAGGACCTGGAGGGAGTGAAGTATGAAGAGACTGTGGCTAGCTGAGGTCTTTAAAGCTGGATTGTGTGCTGGAGTGAGAAACAGAGAGCGTGAGGACCGGGCAGGCAGCAGGCAGGGTGCAACTGCAAGAGCTTTCAGGGCTGGGGAGGGAGGAAGAGCCAGAGCTGGGAAAAAAGACACCAAAAGTGAGGAAAGAAGATAGAGTCAAACATGAACATACACGCAGGGACATGTCCTCAAGATGTTTTTACAACAAAAGAGCACGTTCAGCTCACCTTAATAAAATGTTGACATTATTAACATGACTTTAGGCCATGTCCCAGTCATGTGCATGGTTTTGGCAAGAAAATTTCTGTTGGCCATGGATGCTGCAATTTAACCAGAGTTCATGTGCTGGTACCCACATCCTAATGTGAGTGCTCACAGGGAGCATTTCAACCGTCATTAGTATTCTCATTAAAGATAGCACTAACAAAGTGCCTGAACCTCACAGGAGCACAGTTGCAGGCATAGTCTGCAAGCAGAGATAGATTTCATGGGTGGGTGTATTGAAACTTGTGAGATCACAGTACAGTCTGTGGATCTTGAAGACTGACTTTGTCCTTTGCTTCTTAGCCTCATGAAATGGGCAAGAAAAAACCCACCTCTGACTTGCTGAATGCGTGTTGGATGGATGGGAAGCTGGAGGTGCCT
>NW_010544781.1:0-897 GCF_000687285.1 Phaethon lepturus
GTCTGTGTGTGAGATTTTCTACTACTTTTAGGAGAGGCAAATAAAATTTGCTTTCCACATTTTTGTCCTGATAGAAGTAGATAAGGTTTTGTACTAAGGCTGGCACTACACACTGCAGTTTTGCAGAGAAAGAAATGAGAAGTTTTTCTACTGTGAAAGCAAGTTTATGGTGAAAGACAGTCTGTCTTACCTGTTGCTATCCGAGTACTTAAGTGGTGGTATAAAATCCTCAATCGGAATCAATTCTGGGGCAGCTTTTTCCAACTTTCTTATTTTCTTTTTCATACGATCCTTCTGTGCTTGCTCTCTCCTTACATCCACTTTCTTCTTCTTCTTTGGTTGTGCTCTACAAAGGAAATACATGAATGAGGGAGGATAATTTTGTAATTTAATTAAAAACCAGCAACTTTCACTTCCACTTTACTTCTCTAAGAATTGTTCTTTCCCATTGCTTAATTTGGTCCTTAACAGAAGTTCCAGCCATTGCCTTAATTCAAGTAATGTAACGTCCAGGAGACGGTAATATATCTTGTGAGATTGTCTGCAAAGAGAACTGTACGTGCCTGAGAAAAGCAACTTCTGGTTTTGTGCTGAACATTAGAATGACCTGAGCAAAGTTTCAGAAAAATTGAATTGGAATTGTTTTGCACTACCTCAGAGTGCAGCAGAGCAGATAACAGGTTCATTTCCAAATATTCCTGTCATCTCACATCAAAGAAGAGAGTGAGTGGTTTTACATATCCTTTTGCAATTTCCACAACTGGAACCAAATTCAAGGTGCAGGTGTTACTCTCCTGTTGTATTGCACCACACAGAGCCAGTATACCCAAGATAACACATGCCATGCTCCAGAAACACAAACAAATCCTCACAGTGTACATGTGGGATAGCATTCCT
>NW_010544781.1:928-2072 GCF_000687285.1 Phaethon lepturus
AACAAGCAACCTTTATGGTGTGAAACAGTTTCTCTGATGGTACCTAATAGCTACCAGGATATTTTAAATCTAGTTGCATCAAAACAAAACAAAACATGGATACCAAAATGTAACATACATGTAAATGCAGGCTGTCCAATATACCACTTTATAGAGAAGTATTTTCAGTTCAGCTAGGCTTTCATTTCCGTCATTGCTCAAAAGGGAATTCCAGACCACAGTTTAAATCCAAACATCTCCAACCACATTCTGTGGTTGAGGAAGCAAATACAACTACATAGAAGCATAATGTGATAATTGTACAGGTTACCACTATACTCCTCAAGAGGTCAATGGTTCTTAACTACTTTTACATACAGTAACTTAAAACTAAACATCTATAATCAAAAGTTAATTTGAACTTCAGAAAATTTGTGTTCCCCTAAGGATGAAAACACTTCTACATAACTCCATAGAAGTTGCACTCACCTCACAGGTAGAGATGGCCTGAACGCCAGCAGTGAAGTCTGCCAGTGATTTCCTCGGAATGGAACTGTCTGGGGCAGCCAAGAACTTAAGAAGAAAAGGGAACATAAAGCATGAGGAGAAACGGACTTTGATGACATTCACTCTGCAAAAACACAAGAGCTATTTATTAGTCATAAATTACAACGATGAGTTTCAAATCATATTTGGCTACTTAACTCATGACAGTAGACAGTATTTGCCCAGTGATGATCACCTCAAATTCTTCAGTAAGGTAACTAAAACCAAAATTTGGGCTGTTCAGTGCTGTGAACCCACAGCGTACCGAGGGGTGAAGCAGTTATTTTTTTAAGTCTATAAATAGGTTAGAGTAATTTTATTCTTAAACTCTGATAGCGGCCCCTTTGAAGTGCTGATTCTGGAGAAGCAAGGCCACCTCCGTTCAAACTGGGAGGAGAGAGACGCCGTTTCTCAAATCTCGGCGGATGTCACGAGAAAGAGATTCGGCCCAGGTGCCCGCACACACCTCATCCCGCTCCCGACCCCAGAGCGCAGGCCCAGGCCGCCGAGGGAGCCCCGGGCGAGCGCGGCCCGCCCGGGAAGGAGACCAGACCCAGGGCTTGCCGGGAGAGGGCAAGGCGGGAACCTCGACCAAAGAGCGCGTCGCTAGGCTCCTTCC
>NW_010544782.1:0-1036 GCF_000687285.1 Phaethon lepturus
ACTGACTGACTCACCCTAGGCAACCCCCTGGTTGGCTAGAAATATACCTGGTAAACCATGCCACTGCCTGAAGCACCATCTTAGGCCTTGAAAGTCAAATTTTGTGTCCACATGGTACCCCAGAACGAATTGAATCAGACAATGGAACTCATTTCAGAAATAGCCTCATAAACTCCTGGGCCAAGAAACACGGCATTGAGTGGGTGTATCACATCCCCTATCACCCACAAGCCTCGGGAAGGATTGAGAGAAATAATGATCTGTTAAAGATCTAAAAACAGACTATGTTGAGAGCGTTGGGCAATGGGGCATGGGAGCACTGGGATACAAATTTAACAGAAGCCACTTGGCTAGTAAACACCAGAGGATCTGCTAACTGTCCTGGTCCTGCCCAAACAAAACCCTTACATACTGTGGGAGGAGATAAGGTCCCTGTAGTGCACATAGGGAAGTGACTGGGGAAGGCGGTGTGGATTGCTCCTCCCATGGGAAAAGGCAAACCCATTTGTGGGATTGTCTTTGCTCAAGGACCTGGGTGTACTTGGTGGGTAATGCGAAAAGAGGGGAGACACAGCGTGTGCCTCAGGGAGATCTAACCTTGAGGGAAAAATAACCTCTGATGTGAGTTTTGTGTTATAGGAAGTAATGTAGTGGGAATGACCTGAACCGATGAAGAGCAAGTTTCGTGCGGAACCAGACGAGTGCAGCGATGACTCAAACCAAGCCAGTGCTGGTGCCCAACAATCAAACATTCTGCTTCTCCTGTCCTGAGCACCCATCTTGACAGATGGGGCCCAAGTCATAGCCTGCTCTTGTGAACATCTGGAGAAGTGGAGGAAGCCCATGGAATGGGAATGTGACATCTATCTGTTAAAGGACAGGGGATAATAGTTAATGAGACTGTATAAATGTATGTTGGGTATAAAGATGGTTTAAGTATGTAGTATAAGTTGTAAGTGTTGGTCAGAAGGGATTTCAGTAATGAGAATTAAATGCAATGGGATGGTTAGAAGATATATATGTATTAAATTATGTG
>NW_010544783.1:0-8472 GCF_000687285.1 Phaethon lepturus
CCCTGCGGCAGAAGCAGCTGGCAGATGCCGAGATGGAGAAGCACAAGAAGTTCGCTGAGCAGACGCTGCGGCAGAAGGCACAGGTGGAGCAGGAGCTGACCAAGGTGAAGCTGCAGCTGGATGAGACGGACCACCAGAAGGGCATTCTGGATGAGGAGCTGCAGCGGCTGAAGGAAGAGGTGACTGATGCTGTCAGGCAGAAGGCCCAGGTGGAGGAGGAGCTCTTCAAGGTCCGGGTGCAGATGGAAGAGCTGGCGAAGCTGAAGAGCCGGATCGAGGAGGAGAACAAGGCGCTGATCCTCAAGGACAAGGACAACACGCAGAAGTTCCTGGCAGAGGAGGCTGAGAAGATGAAGCAGGTGGCAGAGGAGGTTGCCCGGCTCAGCGTGGAGGCCCAGGAGGCCGCCCGCATGCGGAAGCTGGCCGAGGACGACCTGGCGCAGCAGCGGGCACTGGCGGAGAAGATGCTCAAGGAGAAGATGCAGGCGATACAGGAGGCCACGCGGTTGAAGGCTGAGGCAGAGATGCTGCAGAAGCAGAAGGACCTGGCGCAGGAGCACGCCAAGCGGCTGCAGGAAGACAAGGAGCAGATGCAGCAGCGCCTGGCTGAGGAGACTGAGGGTTTTCAGAAAACCCTGGAAGCTGAGCGCCGGCGGCAGCTGGAGATCACAGCTGAGGCTGAGCGCCTCAAGCTGCACGTGGCAGAGATGAGCATGGCCCAGGCCAAGGCCGAGGAGGAAGCCAAGCGGTTCAAGAAGCAGGCGGAGGAGATCAGTGAAAGGCTGCACGAGACTGAGCTGGCCACGCAGGAGAAGATGACACTGGTGCACACTCTGGAAATCCAGCGGCATCAGAGTGACCAGGACGCAGAGAAGCTGCGGAGGGCCATTGCTGAGCTGGAGCAGGAGAAGGAGAAGCTGAAGCAGGAGGCGGCATTGCTGCAGCAGAAGGCGGAGGAGGTACTGGGCTACGGGTTCCCCTTAGCAGTGGTGGTACACAGGGAGACCTTCCCTCTCTCCAGCTGCCCCGTGTCGCGGGACAGCAGGCGTGCGGGCAGCTGGCCAGGCTCTGGGAACTGCACTAGCTGGTCCCTGAGGACCATCACTGCAGTGTGAGCGTGCAGCCTCCAGCCCTGGAGCTGCACCCTGCACCCAGCGGGCATGGGCACGGACCTGGCTGCTGGCACTGTCTGGGAGGCTGGAGGTGTTACTGAGCCTCCCGCTCCAGTGTCTGTCCTCCCTGCCAGGGGTCATGGTGAGTGGCTGCTTGGGGGGCAGGACCCTCATGTGCGGGTCAAAGGCATGCGCAGAGCCAGCATCAGGTGCAGTGAGGCAAACCCAGCAGGGAGATGTCAGAGCAGGACCTCCCCACACCCTGCCCTCCCCTGCTGCCAGCAGCTCCTGCCATGGAGGGGTGATCCCCACCACCTGTGCCAGCTTTTCGGCCTCATGGCTCATCCTGCCTTATTCCTCTCCATAGACAAAAGCAGTCCCCAGCTCCCAGCCTTGGTACTGGGCAGGGAGTCCCTGACCCCACAGAAGAGCTTGTGTCTTTTCCCTGCTCGTTCCACCCACGTGTTGTTTGCTGCAGCTCCCTAACCCCAGCTCTGCTCCCTTAACTCTTAACCTACGTTGCACAGTGGTTCGGTGACTGTGCACCCCTACCATCCCAGTGCCACCCCTGCTGCCTGTCCCCCCGCCCCAGCCCGCCCCTGCTACCCCACCAGCGCTGCCCTCCTGGGCAGACCGTGCCATCTGACTGTGCTGTCCTCTCTCTCACCCCAGATGCAGGTGGCCCAGCAGGCACAGCTCCGCCAGGAGACGCAGCTGCTCCAGCAGACCTTCCTGACAGAGAAGGACGCCCTGCTGCAGAAGGAGAAGTTCATCGAGGAGGAGAAAACAAAGCTGGAGAAGCTCTTTAAAGACGAGGTGAACAAAGCCCAGAACCTGAAGGCAGAGCAGGAGCGGCAACAGAAGGAGATGGAGCAGGAGAAGCAGCAGTTGAAAGCCATGCTGGATGAAGCGAAGAAGCATCAGAAAGAAGCAGAGGAAAACGTCCAGCACAAGCAGGAGGAGCTGCAGCAGCTGGAGAGACAGCGGCAGCAGCAGGAGAAACTCCTGGAAGATGAGAACAAGAAGCTCAGGGAGAGACTCCAGCAGATGCAGGAAGAGTACAAGGCTGCTCTGGCCCAGACACGAGAGATCATGATCCAGACAGATGACCTGCCTGAGGAGGCCACGGTTATGACAACGCAGCTGCCGGATATCAAAGCTGTGCCCAACGGCAGAGATGCGGTGGATGGCTTAGCGCAGAACGGGGAGCCAGAGTTCGCGTTTGATGGCATCCGTCAGAAAGTATCGGCAGAGAAGCTGGCTGATGCTGGCATTTTGAGCAAGGAGAGCTTAGACAAGTTGGCGAAGGGCATTGTGAGTGTTGGCGAGCTCTCGCAGAGGGAAGACATCAAGAAGTACCTGCAGGGAAAAAAAAAGAAAGAGCAGCATCGCCGGTTTGTTAATCAAACCCACCAATCAAAAGATGAGCATCTATGAAGCCATGAAGAAGAAGCTGCTCAGCCCAGGCACCGCGCTGGTCCTCCTGGAAGCGCAGGCTGCCTCCGGCTTCATAATTGACCCTGTGCGAAATGCGAGGCTCTCAGTGAATGAGGCGGTGAGAGAGGGAGTGATTGGGCCAGAACTGCACAATAAGATGCTGTCTGCTGAACGGGCGGTAACTGGCTACAAGGATCCTTACACGGGCGACAAGATCTCACTCTTCCAGGCCATGACGAAGGAGCTCATTGTCAGGGAGCATGGCATTCGCCTGCTCGAGGCCCAGATCGCCACCGGTGGCATCATCGACCCTGTCAACAGCCACCGCCTGCCTGTAGAAGCTGCCTACAAGAGGGGCTACTTCAATGAGGAGATGAACCAGGTCCTCTCTGACCCCACCGATGACACCAAGGGCTTCTTTGACCCCAATACACAGGAGAACCTCACCTACCTGCAGCTCATGGAGCGGTGTGTGACTGACCCAGACACAGGGCTGTGCCTCCTGCCGCTCACTGACCAGGCAGCCAAAGCAAGAGAGCTGGTCTACACTGACAAAGAAGCTAAGGACGTCTTTAAGAAGGCCACAGTGACGGCACCGTTTGGCAAGTTCCAAGGGAAGACAGTGACCATCTGGGAGATCATCAACTCTGAATACTTCACTGAGGACCAAAGGCGGGACCTGATCCAACAGTACAGGACTGGCAAGATCACAGTGGAGAAGATCATTAAAATTATCATCACGGTTGTAGAGGAAAGTGAGAAAAAGAGACAGATGTGCTTTGAGGGCCTCCGGGCCCCTGTGCCTGCCACTGAGCTGCTGGAAAGTGAAATCATCAACAAGGACCTCTACAACCAGCTGCACCAGGGCAAGAAGTCTGTGAAGGATGTGGCAGAGATGGAGTCTGTGCAGCAGTATCTGAAGGGCACGGATGCCATTGCCGGCGTCCTAATAGAGTCGACTGGCCAGAAGCTCACCTTCTACGATGCCCTGAAAAGAAACCTGCTGAAGCCAGAGATTGCCCTGTCCCTGTTGGAAGCGCAGGCTGCCACCGGCTACATCATTGACCCTGTGAGGAACAAGCTGTTCTCTGTTGATGAGGCGGTGAAGGCCGAGGTGGTAGGGCCAGAGTTTCACGAGAAGCTGCTGTCTGCAGAGAAGGCGGTGACTGGCTACAAGGATCCCTATACAGGCCAGACGGTTTCCCTTTACCAAGCACTCAAGAAGGGCCTCATCCCCAGTGATACCGGGTTCCGTCTGCTGGACATCCAGCTCGCCACTGGAGGCATCATCGATCCCGTGAACAGCCACCGCCTCCCACTTAAGGTTGCCTATAAGCGGGGCTACTTCGACCCGGAGATAAATGAGGCTCTGTCTGAGCTCCGAGATGGTGCCAAGGCTTTCTATTGTCCCAACACCCAAGAGCATCTCACTTATGCCCAGTTGCAGGAGAACTGCCACCGTGACAAGCAGACTGGCTTCTCCCTGCTGCCGCTGTCGGACAAAGCCATCCAATCACAGCAGGAGGAGGTCTACACAGACAGCCAGGCGAAGGAGTGCTTTAACAAGGCGACCGTAGAGGTCCCAGTGGGCAGCATGAAGGGCCAGACAATGACCATCTGGGAACTGATCCACTCCGAGTACTTCACTGAGGAGCACCGGCGGGAGCTCCTCCGACAGTACAAGACTGGCAAGGTGACCATCGAGAAGATCATCAAGATTGTGATCACCATCATTGAGGAGGCAGAGACCAAAAAGCAGGAGAAGCTGACATTCAGTGGCCTCCGGGCACCCGTACCTGCCAGTGAGCTGGTGGAGTCCCGCATCATCAGCAAAGCCCAGTATGAGCAGCTGAAGGAAGGCAAGAAATCGGTGAAGGACCTCTCTGAGACAGATGCAGTGAGGAGATTCCTGCATGGCAGCGACTGCATTGCCGGCGTCTATGTGGAGGCGACCAAGGAGAAGCTGAACATCTATGAGGCCATGAAGAGGAACCTGCTGAGACCCAGCACTGCTGTGGTCCTCCTGGAGGCCCAGGCAGCAACTGGGTTCTTGATTGACCCTGTGAAGAACCGAAAATTGTATGTCAATGAGGCTGTGAAGGCTGGTGTCATCGGGCCTGAGCTGCATGAGAAGCTGCTGTCTGCCGAGAAGGCTGTCACTGGGTACAAGGACCCCTACTCAGGTAACACCATCTCCCTCTTCCAGGCCATGAAGAAAGGACTTATTGTCAAGGAGCACGGCATCCGCCTGCTCGAGGCCCAGATTGCCACGGGTGGAATCATTGACCCTGTTAACAGCCACCGCCTCCCCATGGAGGTGGCCTACAAGCGGGGCTACTTTGACGAGGAAATGAACCGAACCCTCTCCGACCCCACCGATGACACCAAGGGCTTCTTCGACCCCAACACCCATGAGAACCTCACCTACATGCAGTTGAAGGAGAAGTGCATCGAGGATCCTGAGACGGGCCTGTATCTGCTGCCTCTGCGGGAGCCTGAGAAGCCTACAGTGGTGGAGACCACCCAGGTGTACACAGAGGCAGAGACGCGGAAGGTGTTTGAGGAGACACAGGTGGACATCCCCGTGGGCAGCAGGGCGGGCTCCTCCATGTCACTCTGGGAGATCATGCACTCGGACCTGCTGCCTGAGGAGCAGCGGAAGCAGCTCATGGAGGAGTTCCAGTCGGGCCGTGTGTCCAAGGAACGCATGATCATCATCATCATTGAGATCATCGAGAAGACTGAGATCATCCGGCAGCAGAATCTTACATCCTATGACTACGTCCGGCGCCGCATTACAGCTGAGGACCTCTACGAGGCCAAGATCATCTCTCTAGACATCTACAACCTGCTGAAGCAGGGCTCCAAAACCTTCCGGGAGCTCCTGGATGTGGAGACTGTCTGGAAGTACCTCTACGGATCGGGCTGTGTGGCTGGCATCTACATCCCCTCTTCCAAGCAGAAGCTTAGTATCTACCAGGCACTGAAGAAGGGGCTGATCAACTCCGAAGTGGCCCGCTCCCTCCTGGAGGCCCAGGCTGCCACTGGTTTCATGATTGACCCCACAAAGAATGAGATGCTGACTGTTGACGAAGCAGTCAGGAAAGGCGTGGTGGGGCCTGAAATCCATGACCGGCTCCTGTCCGCAGAGAGGGCTGTGACTGGTTACAGAGACCCGTACAGTGAACAGAAGATTTCCATCTTCCAGGCTATGAAGAAAGACCTCATTCCCAGCGAAGAGGCCCTCAAGCTCCTGGATGCCCAGATAGCCACCGGTGGCATCATTGACCCTCACCTGGGATTCCATCTGCCCCTGGAGGTGGCCTACCAGCGGGGTTTCATCAACAAGGACACATATGACATGCTGTCTGAGCCCAGTGAGGTGCGAAGCTACGTGGACCCATCCACGGAGGAGAAGCTCAGCTACACCCAGCTCCTGAAGCGGTGCCGGAAGGACGAGAACAGCGGGCTCCTCCTCCTCCCACTCTGCGACACAAGGAAGCTCACCTTCCGGGGGCTGCGGAAGCAGATCACTGTGGAGGAGCTGGTCCGTTCACAGGTGATGGATGAAGCCACTGCCCAGCGCCTCCAGGAGGGCCTCACCTCCA
Organism: Phaethon lepturus; assembly: GCF_000687285.1. Lineage (NCBI taxonomy): Eukaryota > Metazoa > Chordata > Aves > Phaethontiformes > Phaethontidae > Phaethon > Phaethon lepturus. The sequence continues at coordinate 6,158 of NW_010544783.1, forward strand.
TCGAGGAGGTTTCTAAGAACCTGAAGAAGTTCCTGGAGGGCACCAGCTGCATTGCTGGCGTCTTTGTGGACTCCACAAAGGAGCGGCTGTCTGTGTACCAGGCCATGAAGAAGGGTATCATCAGGCCAGGCACTGCATTTGAGCTCCTGGAGGCACAGGCGGCCACGGGGTACGTGATTGACCCCATCAAGGGCCTCAAGCTGACAGTGGAGGAAGCTGTGCGGATGGGCATCGTGGGCCCTGAGTTCAAGGACAAGCTGCTCTCTGCTGAGAGGGCGGTCACTGGCTACCGGGATCCCTACTCCGGAAAGCTCATCTCTCTCTTCCAGGCCATGAAGAAGGGCCTTATCCTGAAGGACCACGGGATCCGCTTGCTTGAGGCCCAGATTGCAACAGGAGGCATAATTGATCCTGAGGAGAGCCACCGCCTCCCTGTGGAGATTGCCTACAAGAGGGGCCTCTTTGACGAGGAGATGAACGAGATCCTGCTGGATCCCAGCGATGACACCAAGGGTTTCTTCGACCCCAACACAGAGGAGAACCTCACCTACCTGCAGCTCATGGAGCGGTGCATCACTGACCCAGAGACCGGCCTCTGCCTCCTGCCCCTGAAGGAGAAGAAGCGGGAGAGAAAGACCTCCTCCAAGTCCTCTGTCCGCAAGCGCAGGGTGGTGATTGTTGACCCAGAGACAGGCAAGGAGATGTCCGTGTATGAAGCCTATCGCAAAGGCCTCATCGACCACCAGACCTACCTGGAGCTGTCTGAGCAGGAGTGCGAGTGGGAGGAGATCACCACCTCCTCATCTGACGGTGTGGTGAAGTCAATGATCATCGACAGGCGCTCGGGGCGCCAGTATGACATTGACGATGCCATCGGCAAGGGCCTGATCGACCAGTCAGCCCTGGACCAGTACCGCTCGGGCACCCTCTCCATCACCGAGTTTGCAGACATGCTCTCTGGCAACATGAGCGGCTTCCGGTCACGGTCGTCCTCTGTGGGATCATCCTCCTCCTACACTGTCAGCCCAGCCCCTACGCGAACGCAGATATCCATGTGGAGCGACCCGACGGAGGAGACCGGGCCGGTGGCAGGTATCCTGGACACAGACACTCTGGAGAAGGTGTCCATCACAGAGGCGATGCGCCGCAACCTTGTGGACAACATCACAGGGCAGAGGCTGCTGGAAGCCCAGGCCTGCACCGGGGGCATCATTGACCCCAACACTGGGGATAAGTGCTCCGTTGCCGACGCGGTGAACAAGGGCCTGGTCGACAAAATCATGGTGGACCGCATCAACCTGGCGCAGAAGGCCTTCTACGGCTTCGAGGACCCACGGACCAAGACGAAGATGTCAGCAGCCCAGGCCCTGAAGAAGGGCTGGCTGTACTATGAGGCTGGGCAGCGCTTCTTGGAGGTGCAGTACCTGACAGGGGGCCTGATCGAGCCCGACGTCGAGGGCCGCGTCTCCTTGGACGAGGCGCTGCAGAAGGGCACCATTGACACACGCACGGCCCAGAAGCTGCGGGACGTGAACACCTACTCCAAGTATCTCACCTGCCCAAAAACCAAGCTCAAGATCTCCTACAAGGACGCGATGGACCGAAGCATGATCGAGGACGGGACCGGCCTGCGGCTGCTGGAGGCCTCCTCCCAGTCCAGCAAAGGCTACTACAGCCCCTACAACGTCAGCAGCGCCGGCTCCACCTCCGGCTCCCGGTCGGGCTCCCGGACTGGGTCCCGGTCAGGCTCCAGGCGAGGTAGCTTTGATGCCACTGGCTCCGGCTTCTCCATGACCTTCTCTTCCTCCTCCTACTCTTCCTCAAGTTTTGGGCGCAGATATGCTGCGGGTCCCCAGAGTGCCATGGAGGTGGCTGCCCTCGCCCTTGCCTTGTCCCTCCCGAGCAGGAGCTGCGGGCAGGAGGTGAGCGGGGAGCCCCCTGGGCTGCGCGGGCCCCCGCATGGAGGTGGCTGCCCTCGCCCTTGCCTTGTCCCTCCCGAGCAGGAGCTGCGGGCAGGAGGTGAGCAGGGAGCACCCTGGGCTGCGCGGGCCCCCGCTCCATGTGGCCTGAAACCTGCCGGCCCCTTCCCAAGGAACCCGCCGCCTCGCCTGCTCCGCATGTGGCAACGCTGCTGGCTAATCACTAGCATTTTTTTTAATTTTTAAACTCCATTCTTCTTCCAAAGCAGTGCCTAAAGTTTAACCAAAAAGACTAGACTAATATATTAATATATACGATTGTTCTGACAGTATTTGTATATTAAGAGATGAGAGAGAAAACACACTACCCTCCCAATCTGCTGCCCCAGGAGCCTG
>NW_010544784.1:0-2482 GCF_000687285.1 Phaethon lepturus
TGTTAAAGCCATCTTGCAATGAAATGATGGCATTTGTCTGTACAGACAATAGGAACTTTGACTGCTTCTTGGCATCTTCTTCCACGCCATATTTATTATTCACATGGTGCCAGAGCTGTGTATACTGTGCAAGGAACTTCACTGTCAGTGGGAATTACATGCTCATTTATATTGCTTGGATATTTTAAAGAAGTAAGAGAGCTCAAGATGCTTTTGGAATAGCATCAGTCTGTTGGATTTCTTGGCTTCTCCAACTTGGTGATTTTAAAACACCATCCATGCTAAAGCTTTTATCAGATTCAGCTTCTGATTTACACATGAGCTTCTTATAATAAATCTGCCTTTGTTTTCTGTACTGCTCTGAGCACATATATAGTGTATATTAAAGTGCTGAAAACTATCTGACAAGGGAGATCCCAGAAATAACCAACAGAGCTGGTGATAAGAAATGCTTGTGGAATACTTATACAAGCTCAGAATCTTCTTAATATAACACAGACGCAGAAATAATGGCATTACTCAGGGAAAGAAGTTAATGCAGCACTTCTGCTTAAAACCAAACAGCAGAAATGCCAGTAGCTTCCTGAAGATGCTCAAATGTAGCAGATTTACAAATCTAGATGGGTAACTAGACTGAAAGAGCTAGAGCCTTTGTCCTGAGCATGGAGACATACAGAGTAACTCTGGAGCAGCCACTGAATCGAGGGTGATGTAAAATTTCTCAGTGTTTTCACAAAGGACATCTAAAAGATGCCAACATTAGCAGCGTCTTCTTCCAGGGTCTTACATCAGCGTCTAGCTGAAAAGGCATCCCACAGTCAGCTGTGTTTGCACCGTGGCAGGGCTGCAGTCAAATCCTGCAAGGTAAGACTTCTCACGTGGCCAAACGCAGTCCTCACAGCAAGTAGCACCCATGTGCATGTGTATGCCACCAGGATTTCTCCCCCACGACATTGTTTGCCCACCACCTTAGCACCCACCGAATGGCAGAGGAGGCAGCTGGTGTCATACAGAGCAGAGATATCACAGACCTGGGCCAGATGCACTCATTTTTTCTGAGGGTGCTGCAGTTTACCCCACCAACCACAGACTCACAACAACTGGACAACTGACCCGGCCTTTCCAAACTGACCCTTTAATTGCAACACAAACAGCATTGCAAAGATTTCCTCATTATCCCCATTTATTAGAGCCTTCGTTCTGCCAATCCCACTGGCTCCTTAATCTGCCTGGTTGCCGTTTCCAGTCTTCTAGAAGCCCTGCCTGTGACAAGGAGCTTGCTCTTCTATGGCACATTGCTTTTGACCCTGTCTGCAGTTCCTGCAGAAGTCCTGCACGCTATGGCATCTGCATCACTGAGCAGAAAGGGAAAAACACTCCTTTGTTGAGCCTCATGTGCTCGATTGGAAAACATCCCAACTCCTACAGCTTTTCCAGAAAAGCCCTGCCTGGATTCCTAGCATACTGCGTCAGGGACTTGGTGTTTCTAGGGTCTACATTTCCTGCAGAGAGCTGTCAGAGACACCAACAGCCCCCAGCCATGAGAACCTGCTGGTGCTTCTGCTTTGCTGCCTCAGGCGCTGCAAGCAGCTGCCAGATGCTGGGTCCTGCCCGGGCTGGGGGCCGAGGACCGGGCAACCCATCTGCCGGGTTTGCCCTGAGGCACAGAAACTGTCCTCCACTCCTGTCCCGTTCATCAGCCAGGCCCAGGAGCAGGTTTCCTGCCAGGAACCTGAATTTTGATGTTAAGTTTCCCATATTTAGGTATTTTTGTATGTTTGGTTTTTGCCTTAATCTGAAAGTGGGTTCTGCTTCTTCAGCTGCCCTTCTTCTCCACAGTTGTCCAGGTCCTCCTCCTTGAAGAAGGACTTTTCCAAAGTCCTTGCATCACCATCTGACCGTACCAGGCCGTTCCTGACCGGCAGTCGGGCTGGGTTAGATGAGCTGGTGGTACATTCTGTCTGGGACATTGCACAAGTCCCGTTCTTACCATGTTATTTTTGTACTTCACCTACCACATCATAAAATACCGTACCTGCGAAAGGTACACCACTGGCTCTTGTCCAGGAAGGTGAAGGATGTGACTGACATAAGAAAAGGACTGCATTTTCATATCAGGGCTGAGAACAAACCATCTCATCACAGTTAAGGACTTCCATCTGCATTGCCAGCAAGGTTCCCCAGGACTGAGGGGTACAAAGACAGCCTTTGCCAATGCCCTATAGTTTGCAGGTGGCTTTTAATGAAAAAAAAAAACCAACCAACAAAGGTGAGAAGGACTCTATCCTGCAGGAGGCAGGGAGGGAAGCACTACATGGACTAGCTAGTGCCAAGCTTTCCTACTTTCCCCGCTCCTAGGAAAGACCCAGCTATGTAAGAGCTGCTCAGTGCTAGTACTAGTGCTCTCTCCTGCCACGGATTCACCTCCCACTGCAGCCAAGGGCTTTTATTTTTAATTTGGGAACCACACAGCAACGTTCAG